>NW_006921673.1:10896392-10899171 GCF_000298275.1 Orycteropus afer afer | reverse complement strand
ACAATCAAATGCTTTTGCATAGTCAAGAAAACACAAGTAAACAACTTGCTGGTATTGTTTGCTTTGAGCAAAGATCCATCTGACATCAGCTATGAAATCTCTTGCTCCATGTCTCTTTCTGAATCAACCTTGCATTTCTGGAAGTTATCTGTCAATTTAGTGCTGCAACCATTTTTGAATTATCTTCAGTAAGATTTAACTTGCATGTGATATCATTGATATTGTTTGATAATTTCCATATTCTGTGGGATAACCTGTCTTTGGAATGGGTACAGATATGGATCTCCTCCAGTCAGTTGGCCAGATAGTTGTCTTCCAAATTTCTTGGCATAGCTGAGTGAGTGCCTCCATCATGGCATCAGTTGGTTGAGACATCTCAATGGGTATTCTGTCAATTCCTGGAGGCTTTTTTTTTTTTTTTTTCTCACAATGCTCTCAGTGCAGCTTTTACTTCTTCCTTCAATACCATTGTTTCTTGATCATATGCCACCTTCTGAAATGGATCATCATATACCAATTATTTTTGGTATAGCGACTCTGTGTATTCCATCCATCTTCTTTTGATGTTCCCTGCACCATTCAACATAGAGTGCATGGAATCTTTCAGTATTGCAATTTGAAGCTTAAATCTTTTCCTCAGTTCTTTCAGCTTGAGAAATGCCAAAAGTGTTTTTCCTTTCTGGTTTTCTAACTCAAGCTCTTTGCACATTTCATTACAATAATTTATTTTGTCTTCTCAAGATACTCTTTGAAATCTTCTGTTCAGCTTTTTTATCTTGTCATTTCTTCCAGTTGCTTTAGCTACTATCCACTCAAGGGCAAGTTTCAGAGTCTCTTCTGACATCCATTTTGGTCTTTTCTTCCTTTCTTGTCTTTTTAATGACCTTTTGCTTCCCTCATGGATGATGTTCTAAATGTCATCTCATAATTCTTCTGGTTATCAATCATTGGTGTTCAGTGCATCAAGTCTATTATTTACATGGTCTGGAGATTCAGGAAGAATGTAATCAAGGTCATATTTTGGCTCTCATGGACTTCTTTTAATTGACGTCAGCTTCAACTTGAAGCTGAACATGAGCTCCTGTCCTAGTTTTGGCTGAAGATATCAAGTTTCTCCATCACTCCTTGCCTCAGATTTTGTCCATCCGATTCCTGTGTACTGTGTCTGGTGAAGTCCATGTGTGTAGCTGCTGTTTGTGTTATTTAAAAAAAAAGTTATTTGCAGATTCAAAATGAAGTCTTGCCAGTGAGCAGCACATTTTTTTTTTCCTGTGGCATCTAAGGACTTGGAAAACTAGGTACAACAGTTTGAATTAGGAACTTTGATTCTCTGAACAGCTCACTGAATCAGAGCACACCAAACACAGAAGAGCAGAATTAGAGGAAAGGCACAGGGAGATTATTTAGGAAAGAGCTACTGGTGGAGAATGGCTGGGCACCTGAGAGAGGCCATTGGAATCTTCCCTGGGGCAGTCATTGTCTGCCAGGGGAGGGTGGCTACCTGAGGTCCCTGAGACAAGAAGGAAGACACCTTATAACAGAATACTAGAGAACACTCCAATATTCCACCGGGAAGCAGCAGAGATCTGTCTCCAGCAGGCGATTTTGTCAGTAATTTGGGTCATCTGGGTACAAGCGTGCATGGGCACCACTGCTGAGATTCAGGCAGAGAACTCATTGCTGTGCTACAAAGGCTAGCTCCCTTCCCTCCCAGCAGGTCACAGAGTGGGCTTGGGTCAGACTGGGAGACATTGTGCTTTTCTTTGCCAAGGATATCAGGACCTCAGGTCACTAGCACATACTCCTCCAACTCCAACACAGCTGAAATTGCAAGCATCTTTGGTGCTACAGGTGGGTGGTATCACAGACAAACTTTAGAGCTGGCCATTAGCGGTCAGGCAGGATTGTGTCAGCACCAAGGGCAGACAAGGCAGGGAGAGCAAAGAAAATGCAGCTGATTGCGGTCCAGGAATTTTTCCTTGGAGCCGTTCTTTGGTGCTATGAGGCCGCGGAGGCGGGGTCTGTGAGTGCACCTGAAATTGGCCAAAAGTTGCATCGCCCTAACAATAGGAATCTTTCCTGGGGTTGAGCCACAGTCTTGCAAATAAATACATCATCAATAATAGCCTGCTCAAAGCCCTAGAAACCGACCCTAGCAACAACAAGCTTTCCTTCTTCTGCTTCCACCTTCTCCACCAATAAATTCTTTCACTCAATAGAAGAAACCACATTCAGCCAATTGCCATAAAACCTCCCACTTAGAACTCTAAACCCTATTTACAAAAACCAGAAACACATATCCACACTACACACAGTGATTCCACCATCACAAAGAAAACAGCAGAGCGACCCAACACACCTGAATCAATAATAAAATAAAGCACACAAGCTTTAAATTTTCAAAATATTAAACCATAAAACTAAGACAAAACAAATCAACATGTAACCAGAACCTAGAGACAACCTAGAGACAGCACTCTACCAGATACCAGCAGTTTAAGAAGAGGTTTTGCTTTCCAGTAACCCCAAGAACACTCCAGACCTGCACTACATGACTGAAAAGGTCCTAGTTTACACCTTCTTTTTTTTTCCCCCCCCTCTCATGGTTAACCCCGTTCCTTGTTGTTTTTCTTTTGCATTTGCATTTGTTTGTTTGCTTGTTTGTATGTTTGTTTTCTTTCTTCATTATTCTCCTTCTTTACATTTTTTCTCTAAGTGCCCTATCACCAGATATTTCAGGTTTACCTTTTCTTTTTCTTTTCTCCCCTTTTTCTTTTTT
>NW_006921673.1:10889959-10891304 GCF_000298275.1 Orycteropus afer afer | reverse complement strand
CCAACACCTCAATAACAAAAAGACAAACAATCCAATTAAAAAATGGGCAGAAGACATGAATAGACACTTCACCAAGGACAATATTCAAGTGGCCAACAAACATGAAGAAATGCTCACGATCATTAGCTACTAGAGAGATGCAAATCACCACAACAATGAGATACCATCTTGCTCCAGCACTAGTAGCAAAGTTCAATGGGACAGAAAATAACAAATGCTGGCAAGGATGTGGAGAGATTGGGATTCTCATACACTGCTGGTGAGACTGTAAAATGGTACAACCATTGTGGAAAGCAGTATGGAAATTCCTTCAAAAGTTGGAACTAGAAATACCATTTGACCCAGCTATTCCATTACTTGGTATATACCCTAAAGAAATGAAAGCCATGATAAGAACAGACATATGTACACCCATGTTCATTGCAGCACTATTTACAATAGCCAAGTGATGGAAAGAACCCAGGTGTCCATCAACTGAGGAATGGATATCCAAACTATGGTACATACACACAATGGAATACTATGCAACCCTAAAGAATAATATAGAATCTGCAAAACACTGCATAACATGGATGAACTTGGAGGACATTACGCTGAGTGAAATAAGTCAATCACAAAAGGAGAAATATTTTATTAGTCTGTTATTGTAATAGTCAAGGAAATGCTTATCTATGGAAGGTCATTTTTTGTTGTTGTTGTTGGTTAACAGGGGTGGGAGGAGAAGGGAGGGAATACTGTTAGATAGATAGAGATGTTTTGATTTGAGGGAAGAAAAGAGCAATGTATCAAATATGAGTGATCAGTACAGTGGCATTGAGGAAGAGAAAGACATAGAGAGGCACATGGGAAGTACAGACAACAAAGATGAACCCTTTTGCACATATATTATTGTGTGGTCAGTGAAGGCAAAAACGAGTATATGGGTGGATATATGGGTGGACAGGCTGAAATATTAGGTATGTGTATGAAGCGGAGAGTGCACCCAAGAACATGTATAGAGTTGGCAGACAGTGGTCCAATAACTTTATGTGTATGATCTGAATTGCCAGGTGTATAATGGGGCTGACAAGGGGCAAGGTTGTAGACACTGCTAGGTCACAGCCAGCTACCCAGAGGGACCGAGTAGTTGAACCTGTGGGCTCAGGACCATAGTTGCAGAGGGCATCAAGCTCAATTGGCATAACATACTACACAAAACATTGTTTCACCTCCTACTGTGGTGAGTAGCAACTGAGGTCTTGAAAGCTTGCAAGCTGCCATCTAGATGCAATGATGGGTCTCTCCTCGTCCAGAGCAAAGAAGAATGAAGAAAACCAAAAATTCATGGAAACAATTAGTCCTAGTG
>NW_006921673.1:10886633-10889014 GCF_000298275.1 Orycteropus afer afer | reverse complement strand
GGAGGGGAGATATTGCATTGTGCTAAATTGTGGTCAATGTCATAAGACATTGTATGGAAAGTGTATTTGTATGGAAAGTGTATTTGCTCTGTAAATTTTCACCCAAATCACAATTAAAATAAATAAATAAATAAAGTGTTTGCAGGAATAAGTTGTTGATCTTACAAAATTCAATCATGCGATCTCCAGCGTCATTTCTATCACCAAGACCATATTTTCCAACTACTGATGATTCTTTGTTTCCAACTTTTGCATTCCAATCACCAGTGATGATTCACACATCGGATTGCATGTTTGGTCAATTTCAGACTGGAGAAGCTGGTAAAAATCTTCAATTTCCTGACTATGAGTAATACAGTTTAATAACTGTTTAAATGTCACTCATGTCATTTCTGGCTGTTTGGGTTGATGGATTTTTCTTTCCATTATGAATTATATTTTCCTTTTCTGACTGAATATCAGGCATTTTGAATTCTACATGTTGAGCACTGGATATTTTTGTCTTCCTGAAAATATTCTTGGGTTTTTTTGGCGGGATGTGCTTAACTTACTTGGAAGCAGACTTGTGTTTAATCTTTGCTAAGATAAGAAAAATGTTTTGTCTAAAGTTAAATGAAGCAATATCCTTTTAAGTTCTATGACCAAAATTCTGTAAATTATGAAGTTTTCTAGTCTGCCTGATGGGGATAAGCACTAGTCCTCACTCTGTGTAAGCTCTGAGCACCATTAACTTTAACACTTTAAGTGGTTCTTTCCCCTGCCTTGAGTAGTTTTTCTCACATATATATGCTTTTCATTACTCAACTAAATATTTCAGTGGCATTCTGCTGATCTCTAGAGTTCTCTCCGTGAGCAATTCTGTCTTCTCTGGTACTTTGCTCTGCAAACTATAGCCACCATGTCTCCCCTATTGCCTAGCTCTATCTCTCTAATTCAAGTAGATTATGAACTTGGCGGACATCTGGCTGTTTTTTTTTTTTTTTTTCCCCCCTCTGAACTGAGAACTAGACTTATTTTAGGTAGTAAACTCAAACAATTGTGATGCTCATCTCATTTTCCTTTCATCTCTTGGAAATCATTGCCCTAAATCCTCTCATGGGCCATATAGGGAAGACCATTGCTTCATCTATCTTGTCTGTCTATTTAATTGTTTGTAGCAGTTGGGTAAATCTGACCCCTGTTATTTCACCGTGGCTGGAAAAAGTTCTGTACCACATTTTAAAATATCTGATGAATATCTAGATGTCCTAAAAGATTGAATAAAAACTTATCATTTCCACACTACCATCTCCTGCTCATCTTCCTCATTTTTACTTAAGGTCTTGTTATTATCTTGTAACTTTGACTTTGTTTTGCATCAAATTCCCTGATCAACCAACCTATAACTCTATTCTCATAAAGTTAATTCTTTATAAACACTTGAACTCATCTTATTTTGATTCCTACTGTCACTACCTATACTCAGTTTTTATTTACTTTTTACTGGATATTGTATTAATCTTCTAGTTTAAATTGGATCAAATCACTCTAATACTTAAAAATATTTTATAGCTTATTACTTATTTTATCTATTTCTTTCTTTCTTTGTTTATTTGTTTTGGCAGACAAGATAAAATGTAAGAAATTTTAAATGAATTTAAAATACTTCAATATCTAGTTCAGTTTACTTGTGTAAAATTATCTCATGCTATTTTATCTTCACTTCTCCTTTCAACTCCTTAAAGACTTTTCTCTGCCCCATATCTCACACATATGCTATCCTCATTATATAAATCTCTTTGCAAGTTTGGCTCTTTTGCCTCCATTAGGTCTCTGCTTGTATAACATTTCCTGAAAGAGACTATAATTCAGCACTCAACCCAAAACAAATCTATGACCCAGGATTATTCTTTTAATCTTTTTAGTTTTCAGTGCTAATTATAACTGTATAAATGTCACTGACTTCATTCTTCCTTACTTCCATTCTGACCTCCTGTTGTCCCCAGGTCAATCTTCTAAAAACACATTCTACATCTTTCTTTTTTTTCTATTTTAAAAAATCTATGATTTAATATAATCTTGTAAATATAGTATATGTGAGGAGGACCCCCAGTGACACAGTGGTTAAACATTTGACTTGCTGACTGAAAAGTGTTTGACTCCACCAGCTACTACATGGAAGAACAACGGGGCAGTCTTCTGTAAAGACTGTAGCCTTGGAAACTCTGTGGGACAGTTCTACTTTGTTCACTAGGGTCACTGGGAGTCAAAATCAACTCAAGTGCTATGGTTTGGGGTACAATATCTATCTATCTATCTATTTGTTTATTTATTCTGATAAACTATGGTTTTTCACTTTAAGCTTTTGGCAGTTATTCTGTTTGTAAGAAACTTTTTTTTTT
>NW_006921673.1:10883517-10886313 GCF_000298275.1 Orycteropus afer afer | reverse complement strand
GAAGTAGATTGCCCAGTCTTTCTTCCAAGGAATGGCTGGTGGGTTTGAACCTCCAGCCTTCTGGTTAGCTGTAAAATTCCTTAGGCACTATGCCACCAGAGCTCCTGAGTATAAACTATAGGATCAAAAAATATATAGTATTTTATATTGATGTCTACAGTTTACTAAAATATGTCAGCATACAGTTTGATATTAGTATGTGTTTACATTTTAAACTGTAATCCATGCACAGTTAACTTTTCATAAAGAACATGCATTCACAGGTGTGGCAACCACTGTTCTAATCAGAAAGCTCATTCTCCAGAAACTAGCTGCAACTTGAACTTTTTTGTCCTAATTTTGATCAATATCAGATATTATGCTGACTAGTATTTTGAATGTCACATTTTTTTCTTTTTATGTAAGACAATAAATGTCTGTTTACTAACATTATGAGTTTAAAACTATACCCTTATTCTCAACATATTGACATTATGTTGGTTTGCATCAAATATATTGGTGTCACAGTCAACACTGCATGAATTGGGTTTAAGAATATATCAAAGCACAGAGCCTAGATCCCTAGATCTTTAGGGATAAGACTCTTGGTCTTGTGTCCAGACATTGAGTTGAGATTTCAGTTTGCCTTGTCCTGACTACACAGGCAACCAAATTCTCTATTTGAAATATTATATTTGAAGTCAATGAATCTTCATACAAAGTGGAATGAGAGCAACTAAAAAGACAGATGCTGGGTTATGATTCAGCTTAAAGAACTCATTGTATAAAGTGCTTTATGTCTAGTTGTTTAATACACATCTATGTACGATAAAGGAGCTCTGGTAGCATAGTGCCTAAGGCACTTGACTGCTAACCAGAAGGCTGGCGGTTCAAACCCACCAGCCACTCCTAGAAAGGAAGATGGGGCAATCTACTTCCGTAGTCATATTGCCTCAGAAACCCAAGGAGGGGTCGCTATGAGTCAGGTCTGACTCGATGGCACATAACAACAACAACATGTATGATAAAGCTGATCTAACCTCATCTTCATTATGAACTAAAGTGGGAAAGTAGGTAACTCTCACCACACATTATTATTATTATTTAATGTGGTTACCATTAGCTACCAAAACAAATCAAAATATTGTCAAAGACCAAGTTATCCCAGAATGTAATATTAATTGGTGTTCTGAGTAATGATATTAATAAAATTAGAATGGCTCTGAATTACAACAAAGCCCTTTGTTATTTGTGATTATTGCGATAACCATTTCATAAACATTAGGCTTGTGTTCTAGTTAAAGAAAAGGACAATTCAGTGGAAAGAGCCACGGTAAGGCTCAAAACTACAAACAACATATTACCCAAGATTTTATGCCTCAGGAAGCATTTTGCTCTCCTTGCTAGTAGACACAGTAGCATAAGGAAAACCTTTTCAAAATATTTTTATATTCATTCTGACATTTAAAAAGCAAAAAATTCCCCTCACTTTATGGGTAAAACAATGTGATTAGCAATGCTTATCTAGGTGTTTCATTAAACTAATTAGGCCAGGAATTATAAAACTCATGATAAGGAAAGAACAAACATTATCTTTAAAGGTGTTAAGTATTATTAATGAAGAAAGATCCTCTATTAGAGATGGCAAATCTGTACTCAAATGCTAAGGTGTACAAATCTAATATGTGTGCTTTAAACCTACTTATATCAATAGTTTTTTTTTTTTTTTTTTTAATAATCTTCTCAAATAGGTTTTTCATTCAATTTTGGCAAAATGTATTTTTCCCATTTAAATTAATACATATATAACTTTATCTGCCTGTCATTTTGGAAAAAAAAAGTCTATTGCCATAATGTCAACTTTAACTCCTAGCAACCCAACAGGACACAGTAAAATTACCTTATGGGGTTTCCACTACTGTGATATTTATGGAAGCGGACTGCTATGTTGTTGTCCCACAGAGTGGCTGATGGGTTCAAACTTCTCAACTTTCAGTTAGCAGCTGAGTACTTTATCCACTGCAAACCAGGGCTCTAGCCTCTCATATCCCATGAAACCATCTAAAATTTATCAAGCTGTACAATGTATCTAAACGAATGAGTCAAACGTGTTCTGCTTATTTTATGATGTGATATGAAACAACAAAAAGAATACTAAAGAAGTAAACTAGGCAGTGGAAAACTAGATTTTAGTGACTGTTTTGTCACATATTAGCTACTAAGGCCGTAGACAAGTTTTTATCCTTATTGGGAGGAAATACTCTCACTAGTAAATAAAAATAGTCGTCATAACCATCCATTTTATTAGGGTTCCATGGGTGTGTGAAAGAACTTTGAAGCCTTCTAAGCCGAAAAAACAAACTCACTGCCACAGAGTCAGATCAACTCATAGCAACCGTTCCTTGGGTTTCCCAGGTGGTATCACTACAGAAGTAGATTGCCCTACTTTCCTTCTGAGGAGTGGCTGATGGGTTTGAACCACCAGCCTCTGGTCAGTAGTCAAATGCCTTAGATGCTAAGCTACCAGAGCCCCCTGAAGCCTTCTAAACATCATAAAAGTAAGGTTGAGATCTTAATATTAATTATAGATGATATAAAGAGTTTGATTTATTTTTCCTAAGCCTCCTTCCACCTGGATGAGTGATACACATCTTAGTCTCCGGGGAACATCAGCAAACCCTGGGGAGAGACTGTTGAACTCCTCACATATCAGTTATGGATATTGCATGACAAAGCCTCCCTTGACCTTATCTGGAGCTTACTTTAACTAAATGGAGCTAAGTTAAGGTCAGAGATCCAATATTATGAAAACATTTG
>NW_006921673.1:10877652-10883397 GCF_000298275.1 Orycteropus afer afer | reverse complement strand
ATTACTCTTTTTTTTTTTTTAACTTTTTATTGGGATATCAGTAAAATTTTATAGAGCAAATTGGTTTTCCATTCAACAATTCATACACATTTTGTTTGGGACATTCATTGCAATGCACACAATGTCATAGCACTTTTTTCCTCTCTGTGTTTACCATTTCCACTCATCCTTATTTCCTATCCCTTCCTGCCTTCTGAGCCTTATCTCTGGGAAAATGCCTTTTTGATCTCATGTGGTTGATTTTTTCTAAGGATCGTGTACTTCCCTAATAATATTGTTCACATTATAAGCCTATCTATTGAAATCACCCCTGTGGCTCAACTTTGAGCACTTTTGAAGGAACTGTGTGAATAAGTTTAATTCCATAAGAAATCTGTAAAGAAATGTCTTTCTCACCATCCAAGATTATATTTTACAAACATTTTAACTTTTAGGACATTTAAAGAACTGTTTCCCGACTGGTGGTGCAGCGCCTAAGGCATTTGACTGCTAACCAGAAGGCTGGTGGTTCAAACTCACCAGCCACTCCTTGGAAGGAAGACTGAGCAATCTATTTCCATAGAGATAAAGCCTCGGAAACCCAAGGAGGGGTCACAATAAGACAGAATCACCTTGATGGCCGTGAGTTTGGTTTTAGTTTTTTTATTTAACGATGTGACCAAAACTTTCTTTGAATGTTTTTCTCTTCTTTCTGTATTGCAAGGACCCTCTGCTTTCATTGTAGGGGTCTACATACTTGATGTTCAAGCTATTATACACTGTCTCACTTATCCTTTATTCTCATTATTGAATTAGTATCTTTCATCTATGTCCTATAATCAGATCGTCTTCAATTTAACTTCTTATTCCATTTCCATTTGATCACTTCAGATATAATGATTTTCTGTCACCTGACTTCAATGTAGTTATCTTTTTCCATTTATTAGGTACTTCCTAAAACTGGTATATTTTCATTACCTTAACATATATTTTATTTTCATAATTTAACTTCAGGCCCTTAAATGCCTTTGTTATTCATAAAAGGCCTGCCTAGCCATGTGTCTTATGTATAAAAATACTTGATAACATGATAACAGAATAGTTACTGAATCTAAAAAGAGCAATTTAAAGATATGCTATGCCAATGACTTACATAACAGGTTAATGTCTATAGATATTCCATTTTTATTAAAGAACATTTTTATGTCATTTTTTACTGCATTTGTCAAACAATTATTTGCTCTGTCATTGTGATATTTCAATTTTGGGAAATGATCAAAATATAGTTTGAAAAATTTTAGTACTTTTTTTTTTTAAGAATTGATTTTTGAAACAAAAAATCATACCCAGAACAAGGTAGCAATGGGGTAATTACTGATAAAAGTATACATTATCCCAAAAAAATATCATTTTGTAAATAAATAGAAATCTCAGTAAGGAGCCACATCTCACAGAATATGAAATGTAAAAGAGGATACTTTAAAATATAAGCAGAGAATAAAGTAAATAGAGAAACAAATGCCTTAGCATGCTTTTCCAACACTTCTTAAACTATTAATTGATTTTAAAATATTATATATGGAGCTCTGGTAGCATAGTGCCTAGGGCACTTGACTGCTAACCAGAAGGCTGGCGATTCAAACCCACCAGCCACTCCTCGGAAGGAAGGCTGGGCAATCCTACTTCCGTAGTGACACTGCCTCTAAAACCCAAGGAGGGGTCGCCATGAGTCTGGGCTGACTCGACGGCAAATAACAACAACAACAACAATGCGCAAGAGGGAGCTCTGATAGCATAGTGACTAAGGCACTTGACTGCTAAGCAGAAGGATGGAGGTTCAAACCCACCAGCCACTCCCCAGAAGGAAGGTTGGGCAATCTACTTCCATAGTGATACCACCTCGGCAACCCAAGGAGGGGTCGCTATGAGTCGGGTCCGACTCAATAGTACATAATAACAACAACAACAACAACAACATGTGCAAGATACTGTTTTTGGTGCCTGCAATATAACAGTCAACAGAAGTCCCTTCCCTGGATTTATATTCTAACTCAAAGAAAGATTAAGGAGGGATAACCACTATGACTAAACTTAAAGGCTGATAAATCAATAGTCAGTATGATGTAACATTGATAGGTATGAGAGGCTACTTTCAAGAAAAGATTCAGGGAAAGATTTTCTGAGAAAGGAGCGTTTAAGCAGATGAATGAGTGAAATGAGGGTGAGATATAAAATAATCTGGAGGAAGAAAAGTATTCCAGGAAGGGGCAAAGCAAGAGCAAAGTCTTAGGGAAGGAATACATTTTGACAAAGACTGAATAAGGCAGGTGTGGCTAGAGTAATGTGACTGGCAAATACCTGGTGTTGGGGCCTTTATACTCTTTTGCTCTCTTCTTATGTCAGGAAGTCTTCACTCCCTTATCAGCACAGGTAGAGCCAGAGGAAGAGTCAGATTTCTTTTTATTTATTGATGTATTTATGTATGTGTGTATGTATTTATTTTATTTATTTAGTTAGTTAGTTATGATTTGGGTGAAAGTTTACAGAGCAAATTCACTTCCCATACAGCAGTTCACATACACTTTGTCTCATGACATTGACTACAATTTACCCCAATGCCATAGCTCCCCTCCCACTTCCTCCCCATAGTTACCCCTTCCCAATGTCCATCACTCCATGCACTACTGCCCCCTGAGCTGTCTCCCTGTGCATAAACAGCCCTTCTTTCTCCCATGATTGTTTTCTCCAAGGAGTGTTATCTACCTCAGGTAAGTTTTCAACTCATATGCCTGTCTTTTGTTTGGCTGAAAGCCACAGGTGTGAATTCAGTTCCAGACCTGAAGGGCAGCAAGGGGCCATAGTCTTAGTGGTTCCATCAGGCTCTATCAAACCAACAAACCAGGTCCCCTTTCTCCTTTTTTTTTTTCTTTCCCCCAAATGATTTTGAGTCTTGTCCCACATAGTTTTCCCTCTCTATACCGATCTCCTACACAGATCCCCCTGCAAGTGGTTGACAGTGGTAGCCAGGCAACATCTAGTTCTGGTTTCATTGTCGAATAGGCTGTGAATCTCATAGTGTACCAGTTGCTTGGACTAATTAAGTCTTTGGTTTTCTTCATTCTTCTTTGCTCTGGATGAGGAAGAGTCAGATTTCTTTGGGTAGGCTGTTCACATCACACATAGCTCATCCTTGATTCATGCATGTTGATCCCAGTCTGTATGAATAATTAGCTGATTGCAAGACATGAGCTGTGTCAGTTATTTCTCATTTAGTTCAAATATATCAATTGTTTTATGGATATATCTCTGAAAGTGTAACATAACTTAAAATTGAAGTATGGAGTAATGAGTAGAGGCTTCTTTGCTAAAGAAGGATTGATAAATATTTCTGGGCATTGAGATGTTAATCTCCCTGAAAAACACATCTGTGTGTTATTCTTATAAAAGGGAACAGGCAGAAATATCTTTCTTCTTCTCTAATACACAACCCCCTCTTTAGGCTAAATGAGGATTCACAAAACCCAAGGACCCACTTTCTGCAAAGTTATTCAGTTTCCAATATTTTGTTAATCATATATGTTATATAATATAAGCATATATTTTATGGAGTCTAATATTTCTGTTGTATAGTGCTTTATTGATAGCAATCTTGGGTATATTTCAATATATCATCTCTCTTTTCCTGACAGATACTTTCTCAGAGTGCACTGTATGTGCAGTTAAGTAAGATGAAATACTCTCTGTTCTATTACAACTTATCCTTGGGTGGCAAGTTTTATGACTACAATGAAATGATGTTGTTACTGAAGTGATCATGGTGAGCCAAGTGTTTTAAGATGCTGAAGGCAGGACCTTATTTTAGGAGCATTTTTATAATCTAGAAGACTAAAGGTACTGAAAAAAAGTGGAAATAAATATTGTATTAATTGCCACATACATTTGGATTTACTCAAACTTTTAAAAATCTGGACCATAGTTTCTCCATATGAAAACACATTACATATAGACTTCATTATTAGGGCTCACCTTTAGGCACAAAAGTTCTCAAATCCACCAACTTGGTATACTTTATATTCTAGATATCCTTACATCCATTGACCACATTAGTGATATCCATGACCACATTAATGCTTTGCTCTGTTCCTCAGGACATTGTTTTCCAAGCAGGGCAAAAGAAATAGCACTCCTAGTATAATGACTATATTTCCAGCTAAAATCACTTTAATTTTGTAGTTAATGAAATAAGTTTAGGCAGAGCTAGGAGTCAGACAACATAAGTGAGAGTTGTGTTGTTATTAGTATTGTTTTAGCATAAATGTATGCATGTACTAATTAATTTATTTATTTTTATTTCTTAGGCATTCTTCATGTGCTCCTTTTCCTACTATACAACTTGAAATTCATTATAATGCCATAGTGAAGGCCAAGGACAATAAGAACAGAAATGTTGTTTGGAAATGGCAGTGCTTATATATTTGTCTGGAGAAAAGAAATCGTGGAAATAGGAAGAACAGTAAGGAGAGAATTGCAGTAAGAGGAATAAGAGTGGCTCAAACCAAGAAAGTAGTATGAATAAGGTGAAAGATCAGATTCTGGATTATTTTGACAATAGATACAACAAAATTTTCTCTTACATTTGACATGGGGTGAGAGAAAGAAAAAGATGAAATCCAAGTTTCTGTTCTTAACAAAAGGAAGTTGGAGCTATCATCAACTGAGAATAAGGAAGTTTTGGATTAGTTAAGCTAGAAATATCTAGTCAACATTCAAGTGAAAATATGAGTAGGAAGTTTTATATGTATAAGTCTAGAGCCTCTCGGAAATATCTATATTAGAGCTATATACTTCTTAGTAGTCATTGTATAAAACAAAACAAATGAATTAAAAAAAAAAAAAAAAAAGTTGCCATGGAGTAGATTCCAATTTGTAGTGAACCCAGGTTTTGCAGAACAGAACTCTGCTTTACAGGATTTTTATTGGCTATGATCTTTCAAAGGTGGGTCATCAGGACCTTCTTTTGAAGCCCCACTAGGTAGATTTATACCACCAATCTTTCAGTTAGTAACTGAAAATTTAATCATTTGAACCAAGGACTCCAGTTATCATATAGATAGATGACAGTTAAACAGTACATAAGAAAATGAAAAGGAATAAGTGTAAAAAGAAGATTCCTCGAGACTAGACTCTAGGACTCTTCTATCTTAAGAAATTCATTAGACTCAAAATCAGATATACTCAATCTGGATATCGAACATTTAATTTGAAATGAAACATTTTTTTTTTTTTTTTAATGAATTGAGGCAGAGACAGGACTTTAAATGGATACCAAAGGAACTGTAAATGAAGTAATTCTTCCTTTTTTTTCAAATTTTTTCACTATAATATTCTGCAATTGGGCACAAGGCAAATTTCTACCTCTAGAGAGCAAAAACTATGCAGTTCGGAAATCATCTTAATAATTTATGTTTTCAAAAATTTTAATGACTTCTGTTTGTAGTAGAGAAATGAGAACTTTCTATTTTTATAAAATAATATCCATATTCTCAATAGACTATAGGAAAAATATTTACACTTAAAAATTCTCATTTCTAACTAATCAGTTAACAAAATCATCAAATGATATCTAAAGATAGATATGTGTTTTGTATTTTTGACTTATTATATTATCATCTATTCCTTTCTGGTGGTGTTGTTGTTGTTAAGTGCCGCCGAGTTGTTTCCAACTCATAGCGACCCCATGCACAGCAGAACGAAACACTGCCCGAT
>NW_006921673.1:10876064-10876589 GCF_000298275.1 Orycteropus afer afer | reverse complement strand
TGTACTTCAGGACAGATCTTGAAACATCCTTTGTGATGATGAATGTCATGCCATTCCTCTTTAAACTGTCATTCCCAGCTTAGTAGATCATAAGGGTTGTCTGATTCAAAATGGTCAAAACCAGTCCATTTCAGCTTACTAACACCTAGGATATCAATCTTTATGTGTTCCATTTGATTTTTGACAACTCCCAATTTTCCTAGATTCATACTTCATACATACCATGTTCTGATTATTAATGGATATTTGCAGCTGTTTCTCCTCAATTTGAGTGGTGCCATGTCAGCAGGTGGAGGTCTTGAAAATTTTGCCTTATCCATATGAGTAAGGCTGATTTTACTCTGATAATGCAGCTCTTGCCCAGTCCTATTTTGAGAGCTTTCTAACCTATGTGACTCATCTTCCTCTTCTCTATTGGACAAAGTTTCTGGACTATTCATAAAGTTGAACAATAATGTATCATACAGTGTTTCTCTGCTATTCATAATGTTTTCCTTGGCCAATTCTTTGAGAAGCAGATGACCT
>NW_006921673.1:10870083-10874665 GCF_000298275.1 Orycteropus afer afer | reverse complement strand
GTCCTGCTGCTTTGGGCGGGCCTGAGTTTCCTGTCCTCAACTAATCCCATTGGCTGATTGCTCTTCTCTCTGGCTTCCTGGCTTTTAATTCCCTTTCTCCTGTTCTTCCGGCCTGCTGCTTTGGGCGTCCCTGAGTTATCTCTCCTCACCTCTAACCCTGGGGCTGACTGCTCTTCTGTCTGGGTTCCTGGCTTTTATCCCCTTTCTCCTGCTCTTCTGCCCTGCTACTCTGGGCGGGCCTGAGTTTCCTCCCCTCACCTAATCCCTTCAGCTGGTATTTTTTAGTTATTCCATTATTTTTAGTGGAAACTTTGAGTGTGCATTTATTTCAATTATTTAATTATAGTAGCAGAAAAAGGCCACAGGTTTGATCATAGGAAATACACTTTAATTGTAAGGTTTCTTATCTTTTGTAGCTTTTTTCAGTAAGAAAAAATTCTAGGAAAATGTCAATTTATGCCATTAAATAATGGATTTTGGATTTTGTTGGCTTTGGTCCTATTTTGTTGTTGTTGTTGTTATGTGCCATGGAGTTGTACCCAACTCATAGTGACCCCTCGTTGGATTTCTGAGGCAATATCACTATGGAAGTAGATTGCCCCATCTTCCTTACAAGGAATGGCTGGTGGGTTTGAACTGCCAGCCTTCTGGTTAGCAGTCGAGTGCCTTAGGCACTCTTCTACCAGAGCTCCCTTGGTCCTCTTTTAGTAGGAAATAAACTTAACAGTAATAGCTATTCACAATTCATAATTTGTCTTACTCAAGGAAGTCTTAGTCAAAGTAGAATACCTCGTGTCTATGTGTGTGCTTGTGAATATGTATGTGTGTGTCCATGAGTACATTTTAAGTTTTCACTATTTTTTAAATTAATCTTCATAAAATAGAAATAAAAACATGTGCATTATGTAAATGTACCACATACTGATCATTTATTTTAAGCCATTCATCAAGGAAGGCAAAACATATATTTAAAAATGCACCATAATCGCTCTCCAACAGCCAGTTAACCTTTTGAAAAATTTAAAAATGTAGTGATTTGTGTCAGTAAACTTGAAAACAAAGTTCAGTCACTATAGACTGTGCCTGAAAGGAGCTCATAGTTTAGTGAGGGCAAAATCTTGCCAAATATTATTATGATACAGTCTAACATGTGAAGCAATTATAATTTATCAGCTCTCGCACAGCTAAAGGGAATGATTGCCTGTGGCAAGTGTAACAAGCAAAGCTTCCATATGGTAGTGGCAATTGCATTACTTCTGGAAGATTGTCTGGGACCCTTAAACACACCATTTCATCCTCTTTTTTTTTATCTAACTGCTCATTCTCTACCAGGTCTCACCTCCTGTCATTTTCTCAGGGAAACCTTCCTTGACATTAGCTGATTCACATTCCTTTCTGACATACTTGCCTTCCTGCTTAATTTGTAATTACATATACATTCATTAGTGAAAACATTTCCCTGTATTTCCTTGAACTCCTCTCCCTGTTAGGAGTCCCATGAATGAAAGCATGGACTGAGTCAGTTTGGTCATCATTGTATCCCCAGCACCCAACAGAGTGGCCTACCCAATAGGAGTGACTTATTAATTACTGAATAAAGAATGAAGAGATTATAAAAAGAGTTGGACATTAGTGAAATCAAGTCTTTGCATCACAGTTAGAGTCATAAATAACTAATTTATATTTTCAATTTCCTTTGACTGGTTCAAGTCAATGACAGTGATCATTTGAATTATTGAATTGTTACATGTGATACTTGACAAATGTAGTTTGGGGCTTTCTAATAAGTTTTAATATTGTCTTCAGTAGTTCATAAATTGTTGCTTATGTGGTACATCAAACCTTCCTCAAAATATACTTTTAGTCTTTTCCATTTCAACTTCTTCATATCTCTACCATAAATATTACATTCTGGATATCTTCACATTCATTTTTAACCTTAGCAGACTCCTACCCCAAAATATACCATAAGGAGTTTCTCACTAATTATTTCTTCCATAACAATTCAAATTCCACATAAAAATTGACAGTAACTATAATGTAGTATTCTTTCTGTATTTAAAAATAATATTTAATTTTTAATCATTATTCAATGTTTTAGATTCTAATGTCAAAAAGATAAAATATGTTTCACCTCTGGCTAGCTCTAACCAAAGGAAATTGATCTACTTAAATGTGCTTTTTTTTTTTTTTTTCACACAAAGATCTCAGTCATTTGTAATGTATTATTACTTACAATCAGTTATAGCTAATAAGACTAATTATTTATGTCAGGCAAAAATGAGAGAACTAAGGCCTTCACAGCATCACAAAAATTCTCTACTGGTTGGCAAATTTTCCTGATTGATTGAAATGTTTTCTTTAATCAGAGATGAAAGATGCAAATCAGCATCAAAATGGAAATAATCTCTAGTGCTTTGTGAAAGGTCAAGTTGGGAAAATAATGCTAAAATCAAAAAGACTTCCAACATATTGAGTTACGAAAAATACATATTTGTGGAAAACATCATCACACACACCATATCGAATATAAAGATAACCAAAACTACATAGGGACAAAAACTAACTCTATGTTGTCATTGAAAGGAATTTTAAAAGGTAAACACCTCTGACCACGCCCCAAATAATTTAACCTTGATTACCTACCTATGAAAGGAGCTCTGGTATCACAATGCCTAAGGCTTTTGATTGCTAATCAGAAGGCTGGCAGTTCAAACCCACCAGCAGCTCCACAGAAGGAAGATGGGGTAATCTACCTTCATAAAGATTTAACACATTAAAAACTCAATGGGGGTCACTATGAGTCTCAATAGATTGGATGGCATTGAGTTTGGTTTTCGGGTTTGGTAATATAGTGGGTAAGGCATATGGCTGGGATTCAAAGGTCAGGGATTCAAACTCACCAGCTGCTCCACAGGGGGAAGATGAGGCAATGTACTTCCTCAAAGATTTACTGACTTGGAAACTCAGTGGGGGTTGCTATGAGTTGGAATCAACTCAATGACAGTGGGTTTCAGTTTTTGGTTTGGGTTACCTGCCTGTAAAGCAGACCTGGTGGTGCAATGCTTAAGTCTTGGACTGCTTACCAAAAGTCAGTGGTTTGAACCCATCAGCAGCTCCACAGGAGAAACACGTGGCAGGCAGCTTCCAGAAAGATTACTGGTGTTAGGTGTTATTGAGTGGATTCCGAGACATAGTCACTCTGCATGTCAGAGTAGCATTATCCCATGAGGTTTCCTTGGCTGAAATCTTATTGGAGCAGATGACCAGGTCCTTCTCCTTAAGAGGATCTGGGTGAGTTTGAAATGCCAACCTTTAAATTAGCAGCTGAGTACTTAGCTGTTGCGTACTGGAGCTCTTTTTGCAATGGTTACAGCCATGAAAACCCTCTGGGGAAGTTCTATTTTGTCCTATAGGCTCCCTATGAGTCAGAATCAGCTCGATTGCAATGGGTTTGATTTTGACCTCCCTGAAACATCCACTGTTTAAATCATAAAATATTCTTTGATCTAGAATCTTCTTTTGAGTGAATTATTAGAAGGAGCTCTGGTGGTGCAGTGCCTAAGACATATGACTACTTATCAGAAGGTTGATGGTTCAAACACTCCAGCAGCTCCAGGGAAGGAAGACAGTGCTACATCTGTAAAGAGTTACCACCTTGGAAACCAAATGGGGGTCACTATAAGTTGGAATCAACTCAATGGCAGTAGAATGGGTTGTCTTCTGGTTTTATGCTTCATTGGTGCATATTAATAAATTGAAAAATAAAAGCCAGTTGTTGTCTAATTGATTGCAAGTCATGGTAAGCCTTGGTATATCAGAGTAGAATTTTGCCCCAGAGAGTTTTCAGTGGCTGATTTTTTTGAAAGTAGATCACCAGGCCTTCTTCCACATGACCATATTGTTGCTGTTAGGTGCGATTGAGTTGGTTCCAACTCATAGAGATGCTGTGTACAACAAAATGAAACACTGCCCAGCCTCACAATCCTTGTTATACTTGAGTCCATCATAGAAACCATTACATCAATCCATCTCATTGAGGGCCTTCCTCTTTTTTGCTGACCCTCCATTTTACCAAGCATGACATCCTTCTCCAGGGAATAGTCCCTTCTGAAAACATGACCAAAGTGTTCTTGTTGTTGTTAGGTGTCATCGAGTCATTTCCGACTCATAGCAACCCCATGCAATCAGAAAAAAAAAAAAAAGACACTGAATGATCCCGTGCCAGCTCTATGATCCTTGCTATACTTGAGCCCATTGTCACAGCCACCGTGTCAATCCAACTCATTAAAGGCCTTCTCCTCTTTTGTCAACCCTCTCCACCTTACCAAGCATGACATCCTTCTCCAAGGAATGGCTGGTCTCTTCTGACAACATGACCAAAGTAGGTCAGATGAAGTCTGGCCATTCTCATGTCTGAGGAACATTTTGGCCGCACTTCCTCCAGGACAGATCTGTTAGTTCTTTTAGCAGTCCATAGTATTCTCAGCATTCTTCACCAACACCACAAATCAAAAGCCTCAACTCTTCTTCAGTCTTCCTTACTCATTGTCCAACTCTCACATGCATATGAGGCATTTGG
>NW_006921673.1:10857816-10867252 GCF_000298275.1 Orycteropus afer afer | reverse complement strand
TTTCAGCTGCATTTCTTCCAAGACAGATTTGTTCATTCTTTTGGCAGTCCATGGCACTTTCAGTATTCTTTGCCAATATCCATCCTAAAAGCATCAACTCTTCTTCATCTTCCTTATTCATTGTCCAGCTTTCACATCCATGTGAGAAGATTGAAAACACCGTGGCTTGGGTTAAGTATACCTTAGTCCTCAGAAAGACAGCTGTATTCTTCAGCTGATTTCTTGACTGCTCTTCCATTGGTGTTGATTGTGGAACCGAGTAATATGAAATCTTTGACAACTTCAACCTTCTCTCCATTTATCATGATGCTGCTTAGTGGTCCAGTTGTGAGGATTTTCATTTGCTTTTTGTTGAAGTGTAATCCGTAATGCAGACTATAGTCTTTAATCATCATCAGTAAGTGTTCAAGTTATCTTCATTTTCAGCAACCAAAGTTTTGTTATCTTTATGTCACAGGTCGTTAATGACTCTTCCTCCAATCTTAGTGTCCTGTTCTTTATATAGTCCAGCTTCTTGGATTATTTGCTCAACATAGGTATTGAATAAGTATGGTGAAAGAACACAACCCCGATGCACTCCCTTCTTGATTTTAAACCAAGCAGTATACTTCTGTTCTGTTCAAGGTATAGGTTCCTCATGAACACAGTTAAGTGTTCTGGAATTCCCATTCTTCTCAATGTTATCTATAATTTGTTATGATTCACACTGTTGAATGCTTTTGCATAATCAATGAAACACAAGTAAAGATCTTTCTGGCAGTCTTTGGTTTCACACAAGATCCATCTGACATCAGCAATGATATCATTCCATGTCCTCTCTGGATCCAGTTTGCATTTCTAGAAGTTCCCTATCAATATACTTCTGCAACCATTTTTGAATTATCTTCAGCAAGATTGTACTTGCATGTAATATTAATGATGACACTGGGTGAACTCAAACTCCAATCTTTCAGTTGGAAGCCAATCATAGTAACAATATACACCACCCTATATATTGATTGGTCAACTGATCAAATATCAAGAGCCTGAAGAATAAAGATATTTTTATTGAAAAAGAAATGTATATGTAAAGATCATGCTTTGAAGATTGGATCTGCTCTAGTCTTTGAAAGAGTAGCGACTTCTTTATTTCAGCAAACAGGCATTACTTAATTAGTTCAAAATATAAACTCTGTCATTTGGGTGCCAGCTCAAATATCAGTTGTGTTCTTTTTTTTCTAACTGGGCTGCTTGGAGAATCACCTGGTAGTATATGATTCTGACTTGCTCAGTGATTAAGGCAGAATTTAAAACACAGAATTTGTAGCATCTCTCTCCTAGTCTCTTCTTCATAGATTTCCTCCTACTTGTTCATCGATATTGCTGTATCAAACTCTTTTTTCAATTCCTCAGGTCACAAAGACTAAATTTTTCATTGAAATTTTAGCAATTTCTCATGGTCTAACTGGAACCTGGACTGGGTAAAGGAGGCATAAAAATGTGCAATTTACCCACTGAGATACCCCTTCTCCAAGTACTCGCCTCCTTACAAAATTAGCTGTTCCTAGTGCTTCCCTAAGGAGCTCTGGTGGCACAGAAGTTAACACATTTGGCTACTAACCAAAAAGTCAGCAGTTTGAACCCAGAAGCTGTTCCATAGGAGAAAGATGAGGCATTCTGCTTCCATAAAGATTTATAGCCTTGGAAACCCTATGAGGCGGTCTTACTCTCTCCCAAAGTGTCACTATGAGTTGGAATCAACTCATTGGCGGTGGATTTGGTTAGTTTTGGTTTGGTCTCTCACTACTGTGTTCAGAAGCTACTTTCTTAATTCTGTCCAGAGCTTATAGGTTTGTAATGGGAGAACGTTGTTCCAATAAGAACTTGCTTTATCATATGTGTATTTATAAAATTAAAGCTATTAATAATTTTAATTTGTCCAGTGCTTTCCACTTCTCAGGAAAATGACAACGGTTTCTTTTCTTTTCTCTGTATATATAAAGCAAAATTTAAAGATTTGAAAAATAACTCCATATTGAGAGTCCCACATTTCTTATTTTTTATAAGCCAGTAATCAAAGTTTTCAGGTCATTCACAATGAAAACTGTTTTAAGTTGCAACTTTTTAAAAGTTGAAATAAGATACTAATGTATATTAATCCATATAACTTTAACTTTTAATTTTTCTTTTTTCTATTGGAAATTGTCATATTTTATGTTGTATCAGGTCTGTTTACATGAACTAGACACATTTTCAGTTCATGGAGAATGAGAATGAGAGAAAATAAAACTTTGTGTCAATTATTCTATAACAGCTTCCAAAAGAGGGAGAAATAGAAAGTAAAGGGACAGAAAGGAATTTGAATGAGAGGTGCCTATGGCCAGATATGGAGAATATTACAGTTAGTGGATCAGTTAGAATGAAATTCTGAATGAAGGTTGACATTTATACTATTGCATAAGTCTATAATTCTGAGCGAGTAGTAAAGAGATTCACCACTTGTCTGTCAATTTGACATACTGTAGTGGTTTGTGTGTTGTATGATGCTGAAGTTATGCCTTTGGTTTTTCTAATACTAGTAGGGTCACCCATGGTGGACAGGTTTCAGTGGAGCTCCAAGAAAAAGACTAAAAAGGAGGACCTAATGACTTCAATGATAAATTGAAGAGAACAGCATCACATTAATTAACTCTAAGAACATTTCAAGATCTATGCTGAAATACAAAACTTTCAGTGATAGGATAATATCCATATTTCTGCAAGAAAACCCAATGCATATGACTATTATTCAAATCTACACACCCATTACTAATGTCAAAGATGAAGAAATTGAAGATTTTTAACAATTTCTGCAGGTTATGTTGATGATTACTTGTGATTGGAACATGAAAGTTGGAAATGAAGAATCAGTAGCTTGAGTATATGGCCTTGCAATCAGCCTTGAGCTAATGCTGATCTTGAATCTCCTCTTTTACTCCCCCTTGTGATGACAGGTAAGGTGTGAGGCCAACCTTGACTCACTTTTACATATTGGAACTTGATGTTGCAGTCTTTCTTGCAGTCTCTGTATAATCTGTCAGAGATTTGTAGTTTCTTATGTCTTTCTGGCAAGGATGGCATAGTTGCACCTCTTGTGACCTTCTTACATATGATACTGACAAATTTTTCATTGGCTGACCACACCAAAATATTGACTGATTGAAAGATACAAGAGAGGCTTGAAATGTACATGTACAAATCCATGCTGTCGAGTCAATTCCAACTCATAGTGGCCAAATGAAACAAAGTAGAACTGCCCCATAGAGTTTCCAAGGCTGTAATCTATATAGAAGCAGACTGCCACATCTTTCTCCCATGGAATGGCTCATGGGTTTGAACAGCCAATCTTTCGGTTAGCAGCAAAACCCCTAAACATTTTGCCTCCAGGTCAACTCATATATGTTCAAGAGAAATATATTTTAATCTTATTGAACTTATGCAATATCTCCAAAATCTCCAGAAGAAAATATACATATTTTATTGATCTTTTTTTTCTGACTGGGAAAATAAATGAACTATTTTCTGTCTTTCTGTACACTACATTAACCTTTTGGTAACTTACCAGTGTAACATAGGACCTTGAGGACCTGATTTAAAAAGAAAAAGGAAAAAAAAAATGCTTCCCATATGCAAGACTTTCAGTTCTAGTGGAAGTAAAGCTTTTAAAAAGGATTTGATTTATTTGCTTATTAACAACAATAATAACAACATATTGTTTAGGAAAATATTGTCTGTCTTCAGAGACTCTCTCTCTCTTTGTTTTTAATTTTTGTATTTCTCCCTCTGAAGATGGCAGTTTGGAGTGACTACTTTGTTGCTATCTGAGGTATTTCACAGATACACTTATATAACCCTTAAAGATTTTAGTTTAGCCTCAAGTTCTAAAAAATATCTTGCTCATCCTGTGTTAGGCAGAGCTGTTTGCTATTGATTTTTCCAGCATTTGTAGTATCCTTTTTAGCTTCTTTCTTAAGCAGGACTAATTTCATTGCTGCTACTAGTTTCAAACTGTGAGGCTGGTTCCACTCTTCTACCTCCTTAGGAAGCATTTTACTGTTTACTCTGCAGGAGTTTCTATCGCCAATGGGCCGTCCCTTGCCGTCCCTTACCTCACCATTCCAATCCAGCAACTTCAGGTCTGCCTATAATTTTGTGTTTTTGTTTCATTTCCTGATCATAATTATGTTTATTTTGTATATGATCTCAGAAATATCTTTTACATTCTCCTTTTTATTTTTAATCCATTTTAGCTCTGTTTTTGTAGCCAAGCAGACAGACAGGCATATGAAATCATCCTATTATCTTGATGTTTTGACAATTTAACATATTTATGAGTGCAATGGTCCTGTTTAAAATGTCATATATAAATAAAAGTGCAAAAATATTTGCTAACAAAGAATCAGATTGCCTTCATATTTATAAGGCTGTGGGAATAGTTTTTTTTGTGTGTGTGTGTGTGTAACGTTACTGAGAAAAACTCTCAGACTTATAAGGAAGTTATAACTCAAGTATCAAATCCCAAATATCTGCATTAATTGCCTTCTCTTCCAATTCTCCTTTTAATGTATTTTCCAGAATCTGTTCTTCATACCAGTGGCAAAACCAATAGCCTGAATTCAACACCACCCCCATTATACTTCATTTTGAACTAAATACATAAGTGTTCATATCACATTCAAATCTTTTTACTCATAATCTTCTAACACAGGTTTTCTTTTCACCCAGTGATTTAAAGCCCAGTGATAGAGCAACTGATGGTGTTAAGCTCAGGTTGAAAGACTACTTTCTGCTGTCAAACAAAATAAGAATCAACAGCTTGGAACTAGCAGGATAACATTTGGCAATTTACCACTTTCAATAGTCTAAATCTTTCCACCAGAAAGTTCACTTATTAAATTCTCTGGAAGGACATTTCTCAGGGGGCTCACCAAGGCATCAGGAAATGTTAAGAATTAATGGTGTAATAGTAGTAACTTGACATTTTATAGAAACAAAGCATAGAGGTTAATCACTGACATTATAATTCTTTATAAGTTGCAATGGAATAAGAGTAATTTTCATAATCTAAAGACAGAAAAAAACATGGTTTCTGATATTAAAAAAGTAATTTCTATGTCTAGAAATTTTGGAGAACAGAATCAACTATTAGCGTATTAATGAATCAAAATACTTTCTGAAAATAATGCTGTAGGGATATAATTAGCTATGCATAGACTTTGTCATCCTGACCTTCACAATCTCATGTGGTGATTAAAAAAATGCATAATAATTAACTTTAAGTACAATTAGATTAAGTATATGATCACTGAGCTGGACAACAAATAAGGAAGAGTGAATAAGAGTTGATGATTTTGAGTTGTGGTGTTGGTGAAGAATACTGAAAATATGATGGATTGCCAGAAGAATGAACAAATCTGTCCTGGAAGAAGTGCAGCCAGAATGATCCTTGGAAGAGAGCATGGCCAGGCTTTGTTTGACCCAACATGTTGTCAGAAGGGACCATTGCCTAGAGAAGGATATCATTCTTGGTAAAGTGGAGGTAAAGGGAAAAGCCTTTAACGAGATGGATTGACATAGTGGCTGCAACGATGGGCTCAGGCATAGCAAGATTGTGAAGGTGCCACAGGACTGGGCAGTGTTTTGTTCTGTTGTGCATAGGGTCACTATGAGTCAGAGCCTACTTGATGGCACCTAACTACAAGTTAGCAAGGTTTTTTTTTTGTTTTTTTTTTTCCCTTTCAGTTTAATTGGGAGCAGTGGTGAGGTAGTGCCTAAGGCATTTGATTGCTAACCAAAAAGCTGTTCCTTGGAAGGAAGATTGGGCAATCTACTTCCCTAGTAATACTGCCTCAGAAACCCAAGAAGGGGTGGCTATGAGTCAGATCCACCTCAATGACAGTGAGGTTTTTTTTTTTGTTTGTTTGTTTGTTTTCTTTTAAGTTTAATTTGAGACACTGTGTAGTTAAGGTTGTATGCCAACTTAGCCGGACCTGGTTGAGTGGCTGGGCAGTTGGTGATAGTTATTTCCCATGATGAGACCAGCAATCAACTCCATGGTAGGATCTACCACAAGCAGCTGAGTAGCTGCTTTAGGGATGTGGTTTGCTTCTGTATATAAGCAGCAGCTTTGGGAATGGTCTCTAGTTCTATGGCATGCTTGAATCCTGCATGTAGCTAAGTCCTTGTTCATCAGCCTGCCATGCTCTGATGATCTTGGGACTTTCAATGGGCTTGAATTAATGGCCTGCTATATGGTTTTGTAATATCGGGACTGTGCATTGTTAGTTGTCAACCCTGGGTTTGTCAGCCTCAGTAGCCAGCAGCTGAGTGAAGAAAAGCCTCCAGTTTCAGTGGGTGGGGAGCAGGAGGCAGAGCTGAAGCCCAAGGTTGAGGGGTTTTCACCCAGCCCCTACAGACTGGCACTTTGAACTTATACTTAAAGTCTCTAAATTGTAAGAATAAATTCCTGTTTGTTAAAGCCATCCCATTTGTGGTACATTCTTGTCAGAGCAGCAATAGGTACCCAAAACAGACACAATTATTTTAGGTAGCTGCATTTTTATTATCAAAAACTATGGAGAATAATACTGTTAACAGATTTGGATCTATCAGTGATCTTGAGATACAACATTGGGTCCTTTAAGATTTTCTTAGTCTTGTTTTTGTTTCCTTATTAAAAAAAAAAAAAAATTATCTCTAATTCTATATTCTTCCTAAGCCATATTGCATTTGATAATTATATGGAAATCCTGGTGGCACACTGGTTAAGTGCTCAGCTACTAACTAAAATGTTGGCAGTTCTTACTCACCAGCTGCTCCTCAGGAGAAAGATGTGGTGATCTGTTCCTGTAAAGATTACAGTCTTGGAAATTCCCATGAGGCAGTTATATTCTGTCCTATAGGGGCACTATAAGTCAGAATTGAATCAACAGCACTGTTCTTGTTAGGTGCTGTTGAGTTGTCTGCATCTCATAGCAACCTTATGTGCAGCAGAATGTAACATTTCCCAGTCCTTTTCCATCCTCACAATCTGTGCTATGCTTGAGACCATCATGGCGGGCATAGTGTCAATCCATGTCACTGTGGACTTCCCCTTTTTTGCTAACCCTCTACTTCATGAAGCAGGAAATGGTCCTTTCTGATAACATAACCCAAGCAGGTGAGATGAATTGGCCATTTTCACTTCTAGGGAGCATTCTGGATGAGCTTTTTCCAGGACAGATTTATTTGTTCTTCTGGCTATCTATGGTGTTTTCAGTATTCTTCACCATCACCATAATTCAAAGGCATCAACTCTTCTTCAGTCTTCCTTATTCATTGTTCAGCTTTCACACTCAAGTGATGCAATTGAAAATACCATGGCTTGGGTAAGGTGCACCTTAGTCTTCAAAGTGACAACTTTGCTCCTCAACACTTTAAAAAGGTCTTTTGCAAACAGATTTGCCCAATGCAATATGTCATCTGATTTCTTGACTGATGCTTCCAAGGATGTTCATTGTGGAACCAAGTAAAATTAAAGCCGTGATCATTACAATCTTTTCTCCATTTATCGCAATGTTGCCTGTCGTTCTAATTGTGAGGATTTCTGTTTTCTGTATGTTTAAGTGTCATCCATATTGGAGGTAGTAATCTCTGATCTTCATCAGTAAGTATTTCAAGTCATCTTGACTCTTAGCAAGCAACATTGTGTCATCTGCATATCACAGGTTGTTAATGAGTCTTCCTTCAATCCTGATGCCTCATTCTTCTTCATATAGTCCAGCTTCCCAGATTATCTGTTCAGCATACAGATTGAGTAAGTGTGGTGAAAGGATACAACCCTGACACACACCATACCTGATTTTACACCATGCTGTAGCCCCGTCTTCTGATTCAACAACAGCCTCTTGTTGTAAGTGTAGGTTCTTCATGAGCACAATTAAATGTTTTTGAATTCCCATTCTTTACAATGTTATCCATAATGTGTTGATTCACACAGCCAAATGCTTTTGCATACTCAATAAAACACAGGCAAACATCTTTCTGATATCCTTTGCTTTAAGCTAGGATCCATGTGATGTCAGCAATGATATTTCTCATTTCAAGTGCTTTTCTGAATCTGGTTTCATTTCTGGAAGTTCCCTGTCAATATGCTGCTGAAACCATTTTTGAATTATCTTCAGAAAAATTTCACTTGAAATTGGGCACATATATTTGTGTACTAAAGTGTAATATAGAATTTCTACTTTTGCTCAAAATGTAGAAAACTTGAAATAAGATTGCCTCTGCGCTAACAATGAGAGAAACCAGCTAAACTACAAAATTACAACTTTTCTTTAAATCATCAAAGAACCAAGTTTGGAAGCAATGAAGTAAACTAGATTCCAAAGAGGGTCAGGAGAGACAAAATATACAAACTATCTCACTTGTAATAGAGAATGGGAACAAAGGGCATCATGCTGGCTGAAACAAAGTGGGCAAGAAAGAGAATTAGCTAAATTTTAAATAACCTTCAAAGATCAAGTGGACTACTGTGTCAGTTTTAAGTAGTGTAGTGGGTGTGAACAGCAACTGATGAAAGGGTACTTTTCATTCATTTGCAAGCTATATTGCACGGGCTTCTATGGGTACTCAAGAGAAAGAATGGGTTTACAACAGGACAGGAATGTGCTCCTGCAGATAGGGCAAGTGTGCAGAAGGTGATTGGTAGTTAATGGGAGAAATACACTGAGTCCCATCAACTCCCCCAAAACAGTTTACTTATATAAAGTAAAGTTGTTCTTAAGCCATCAGGGGAATGGTAGCGAAGACCTTTGCCCAAATGACATTGGCAGAGTATTTGAGGGAGAGCAAAAGAAAAGTACTCTATCATTGGGTTAGGGGAAGATAATCACCTTTTGCCTATGATCTTATACAGATCACAGAGCATGTATTTTCCTGCTGTGAGAAGGATAGGAAACCTCCCATTAACAAGAAATGCCCTGCAGACTTGAATGACACAGAGAGGAGTAGAGGAGAGGAGGAAGGGAAGAATTTCTGAAAATGCCTCACCTCTGAGGCTAACGTGCACAGGGTTTATGTAAGACTGAGGTTGGACAAGAATATCCACCATATAGTTCACTATGTGCCCAGCATGGCAAGTACCAAGAAGGGCATTCTGTTTCTGGGATAGGGGCAAGAATGTAGAAGGAGACACTCTCTGTGTTGTACAGACTAAAACAAGCTTTTAAAAAAAGTAATAAACTTTAATATAGATTAATTGATACTATCTAAACTTAAGGGAGCTCTGGTAGCATAGTGGCTAAAGCACTTGACTGCTAACCAGAAGGCCGGCGGTTCAAACCTACCAGCCACTTCTCGGAAGGAAGGTTGGGCAATCCTACTTCCGTAGTGATACTGCCTCGGAAACCCAAGGAGGGGTCGCTATGAGTCGGGGCCG
>NW_006921673.1:10853194-10857575 GCF_000298275.1 Orycteropus afer afer | reverse complement strand
CTTGTTAAATGTTAATTTAAAAAGGAAAAATAATAAGTTTCTGAGGAGACTGCAGAAAAAAGGAGAGAAAGAAGAGTACACAGATAATATTAGGAATGAATAATAAATAAAACACAAATGGAGCAGAATTTTGAAAGCAAATATAATATTCTGAAAAAACCTGTAGGCCAATACATTTGAAAACTTCAACACATGGACAAGTAAGAACGGTTCAAGAAGAAACAGCAAACAAGAATGGTATTATGACTATAAAAGTTATTAAAATTGTAGCTGAAAATCTTCTAAATAAGAAACACTAGGTTTAAGTTGCTTTATACACAGGTTCTGCTAGATTTTTAAATAATATGTCATTTCAATTTAATAAAAAAGATCTGTGGAGAATAGAAAAAAATGTATCAACACACTTAATGATAACTTGATGTAAATCTAGAAAAGAACAGTGTCTTAGTTACAATTTTGTCTTGGATATCTAGCACTGCTATAACAGAAATATGACAAATGGGTAGCTTAAACAAAAAGAAATTTATTTTCTCACAGTTTAGGAGGCTAGAAGTCCAGATGCAGAGTGTTGGCTCTAGAGGAAGGCTTGCTCACTTTTGAGCTCCAGTTCCTGGGAGATGTTTGTGTGGCTGGGCATCTCTTTTCCTCCCCCTCTGCTTGCTCACTTGTTTCTCTAATCTCTTTTATATCTTCAAAGACATTGATTTAAGACACACTCTACACTAATACTGTCACATTAACATAACAAAGAAAACCCATTCCCAAATGGGATTATAATCACACATACAAAAAATGAAACCAAATCCTATTGCCCTTGAATTGATTCCAACTCAAAGTCATCCTATAGGACAGAGTAGAATTGCCCCACAGGGTTTGCAATGCTGTAAATCTTTAAAGAAGCAGAATGCAACATGTTTCTCCCATGGAGAGGCTGGAAGATTTGAACTGCTGACCTTTCAATTAGCATCCAAGCACTTAACCACTGCACCACTAGGGCTCCACCACAGATATAGGGGTTGAGATTTACAATATGTATTTTTGGGAGACAGAATTCAAACCATAATAGTATAAGAAAAGAAGATTACAAAAGAATATAATTTATGAATATAAATCCCAGGCAATTTTTGAAAAATCACATGTAGCAGTTTGACCAAGTTAGTTTTAATATAGAAAAGAAAAGTTGTCAGATTGCAGACAATGCAATACTCTTTGTGTATATTAGGCTAACAAATCTTTACTATATTTTATTAAATAGCTACCAAGTCAATGAATATGCAAAAAAAAAGTTTCAGAGAAACTCCAGGAGCAAAATTCTTAAAGGGTGTTAAGGTCATCCTAGCTACCATTCCTGAGTCAAAATTTATGTGTCTTATCAATTACCAAATGAAGGGGGTGGAGGGAGAACATTGACTCTATTTAATGTAAGAATAGAAATAGTTAATAAAGATAAGCAACTTATTTTTTTTTTCTTTTATGTTGGTGAAAACATACATAAGAAGATAGTCACCAACATAACAACTTTCACATTTACAACTAAAGGACATTGATTTCATTTTTCACGTTGTGCCACCATTACTGCTATCCTTTTCCAAAATATTTCACCACCTATTAGAATAACCTCAATGCCCCAAAATGAAAGCATATATTTAAACATATAGCTAACATATCTATATCTATATCTATATCTATATCTATATCTATATCTATATCTGTATCTATTTATAGATACAGATATAGATATAGATGTTGTTGTTGTTGTTGTTAAGTGCCGTCGAGTCGTTTCCGACTCATAGTGACCCCATGCACAGCAGAACGAAACACCGCCCGATCCCGTGCCAGCCCCACAATCCCCGCTATACTTGATCCCATCATTGCAGCCACCGTATCAATCGATCTCGTTGAAGGCCTCCCCCTCTTTCGTCTACCCTCCACCCTACCAAGCATGACATCCTTCTCCAGGGAATGGTCCCTTCTTACAACATGACCAAAATAGGTGAGACAAGTCTGGCCATTCTTGCTTCCAAGGAGCATTCTGGCTGCACTTCCTCCAGGACAGATCTGTTAGTTCTTTTTGCAGTCCATGGTACTTTCAGCATTCTCCACCAGCACCACAACTCAAAAGCATCAACTCTTCTTCAGTCTTCCTTATTCGTTGTCCAGCTCTCACACGCATACCAGGCGATTGGAGATATCATGGCTTGTGTCAGGCGCACCTTAGTCCTCAATGAGATATCCTTGCTCCTCAGCACTTGAAACAGTTCCTTCGCAGTAGATATAGATATAGATATAGATATAAATATAGATACATGTATTTCTTTTTTTTTTTTTTCCAATCTATCTAGAAATTTTCCCTCCCCTTCCCTCCCATCCCCTCCCATCTCTGGTAACCAACAAAGAATGTTCCCTTCTATGTATGAATCCTTCTTTGACATTTTACAATAGCAGAGTAGCGTGATATTTGTCTTTTGGAGAGTGACTTATTCTCTCAGCATAATGTCCTCCAAGTTCATCCATGTTATGTGATGTTGTGCAAATTCTACATTATTCTTTATGGTTGCATAGTATTCCATTGTGTGTATGTGCTACAGTTTTGTTTATTTTTTAAATCTGTTCCTCAGTTGATGGGCATTTAGATCATCTCCATCTGCTTGCTATTGTGAATAGTGCTGCAATGAACATGAATGTGCATATACCTATTCACATCCTGCCTCTCACTTCTTTAAGATATATAATAGTAATGGGACTTCTGGGTCAAATGGTATTTCTATTTCTAACTGTTTAAGGAATCACCATACTGATTTCTACAGTGGCAATACCATTTTATAGTTCCATGAACAGTTTAAGAGTCCCAGTCTCTCCACGTCCTTGCTAGCATTTGTTACTTTCTGTCTTATTGGTCATTGCTATTAATGCAAGATAAGATGGTATCTCATGGTTGTTTTGATTTGCATCTCTGTGCACATTTCTTCATGTGTTTGTTGGCTGTCTCACTATCTTCTCTGGTGAAATGTCTGTTCGTGTCTTCTGTACATGTTTTAATTGGATTGTCTTTTTGATGTCGAGGTGTTGCAATTTTGTGTAAATTTTAGATATAAGTCCTTTATCCGATAAGCCATTGCTGAATATTTTTTTCCCATTCTGTAGGTTCTCTTTTTACTGTTTTGGAGAAGTCTTTTGATGAGCATAAGAATTTAATTTTTAGAAAGTCACAATCATCTATTTTATCTTCTGCTTTTTGTGCAACCTGGATTGTGCTTGATAGTCTATTTATGCCATAAATTAAGGCTCCTATGTTTGTCCCTAGATTTTATTTGATGAACTTAATAGTTTTAGGTTTCACATTTAAAGTCTTTGATCCATCTGGAGTTAGTTTCTGTGTACAGTGTGAGATATGGATCTTGTTTCATTTTTCTGCAAATAAATATTCAGTTTTGCAAGCACCATTTGGTAAAAATGACTCTCTTCCCTATTTAATGGATTTATGCACTTTGTCAAAGATCAATTGACCATAGGTTGATGCATCTATTTCTGGGTTCTCAGTTCTATTCCACTGATCTATGAGTCTGTCATTGTAGATATACCAGGTTGTTGTGATTACTGTGGCTATATAGTAGATTTTGAGATCTGGAAGTGTGAGACCACCTACCTTGTTCTTCAATACTGCTTTGCTTTCCTGAGATCTCTTTCCTTTCCATTTAAATTAGTGACTGGTTTTTCCATGTCTTAAAGAATATTGATGGAATCTGAATTTGTATTGCATTGAATGTATAGATTGCTTTGGGTAGTACTGACATATTCACAATGTTCAACCTTCCTGTCTATGAGAATGGTATGTTCTTCCATTTATGTAGATCCCTTAAAGATTCTTGAAGTAATGTTTTGTAGTTTTCTTTGAATAGGTCTTTTGTGTTTCTGGTAAGATTTATTCTGAAATGTTGTTGTTGCTGTTGTTAGGTGTCATTGAGTTGTCTCCAACTAATGGTGACCCTATGCACAGCAGAACCATGCCCGGTCTTTTGCCAGCCTCATGATACTTGCTCTACCTGAGCCCATCATTGCTTATTCTCAAGTATCTTATATTTTTTGGTAGCTACTGAAAATAATATTGACTTCCATTTTCCTTTTCAGAGATCTCTTTGCTGGAGTAGAGGGATCCAACTGATTTTTGTATGTTGATCTTGTAACCTGCCACTATGCTAAATCTTTCGATAAGTTCCGGTAGTTTTCTTGTTGATTCTCTTGAGTTTTCTATGTATTGAAAAAAAAAAACTGAAACACACCACCATCCAGTTGGATCCAACTCATAGCGACCCCTCCTTGTGTTTCTGAGGTGGCATCACTTTGGAAGTAGATTGCCCAACCTTCCTTCTGAGGAGTGGCT
>NW_006921673.1:10818305-10828423 GCF_000298275.1 Orycteropus afer afer | reverse complement strand
TTTTTAGCATTTCTTTTGTTCCTGAATATCATGATCAATTAGCCATTTAGTGGAAAGTAGAATCCTGGGTATTCCAAATGTTTCCACAAGGTTATTATCATTCCCTTGTGCTCTTCCATGACCTCATTTCTCAGGATCTTCAAAAATGGAAACTCCAGAAGAGATTTTCCTGTTTCATTATATTAATGATGTTATGTTAACCTTTCTCTCCTGGAAGGCACTGCTCCACAACTCATAGCCTATCTGGAAACCTGACGATGGGTGGTCAATACACAAAAACTGCAGGGACCTGGGTTATCTGTCAAGCTCTTGTGTGTTATCTGATTGGGTAAGACTAAGGCCATACTGACAGCTGTTATTGAAGAAAAAAAAAATTGTTCTTATCCACTGCCTAGTAAAGTTAAGAAATTGCAAGCATTCCTAGGAATGTAGGGGTATTCGAGAACCTTTATTCCTCATCTGACCCAAATCTGGCATCCCCTTCAAAAGCTAGCTAAAAAGGGAGTTATTTGGGATTGGAGAACAGAACAAGAACTAGCATTTCAGGCAGCTAAAGTAGTAGTCCAGCAGATAAAATCTTTGGGTACTGTAGAACCTGGTGCCCCTTGTTTTTTTTTTTTTTTTTTTTTTGTCTGTTTAGTTACCCTGAGGGATTTGACTGGGAACCGTGGCAAAGGCAAGAGGGAAAGTGGGTCCCACTAGGATTTTGATCCCAAATGGAAAGGAGCCAAACAGAGATACAGTCTGCTGGAATTACAGCTATGTGCTGTCTATTGGAGCTTTCAGCATGTTGAAGGCATTACTAAAGGAGCTCCTATGATGGTAAAAATTTCATTACCCCATTGCAGGATGGATAGAAGAATTAAACAAGCTGAAGTCAGGGATGACCCAAGTGGGGACACTTGCTAAGTGGTATGCCTTCCTGCAGCAGTGAAGTACACTGTCTTCTAGCCCCCTAAGTGTGGACCTCCATCAGATCCTGGGACCAGAAATTTACTAAGTGAAACTACAACCCAAAGAGCTGAATCCCCTCCCCTGCTAAAAAGCCATATCAAAGAAGAAGCTGGGCCCATAGTTGATAATTACCAGTACACAGATGGCTCGGCTCAGGGAAACCCAGCCCATTGGACTGCAATAGCCATCCAGCCTAGCATCGAAACAATTTGGATAGATCAAGGGGAAACACAAAGCAGCCAGTGGGCAGAATTAAGAGCAGCCTGGATGGTGTTTATGCATGAAAAAGTCCTGTAATCTTATCCACTGATAGCTGGGCAGTATTTAAAGGCCTCATTCTGTGGCTGCCAATCAGGAATGAGAAAGACTAATGCATAGGAGAGCAACCCCTTTGGGGAAAGCAGCTGTGGACAGACTTTGGACTTGAACTTTAAAGGCAGACATCACTATCTATCATGTATCCACCCATAGCTTGCTAACTCGTGACCCCCAGAAACACTCAAGCTGACAAAATAGTCCAGCTACATGCCCTAACAAATCAGTTACCTGATGCTGAAATAGCACAATGGCTACACACACACACACACACAAAAATGGCCATAAAGGACAGACAACTTTCTGGGCTATTGCAAAAGGGCTGGAAATTTGCATATCTATGGCCCAAATTAAGGAAACTTGTGATCAATGTCACCATTGTTTGTTGGAATGGAAAAAGCCAGTGACTCAGGAGATACGCTGCATCCCCTGCAGGCAAGACCTAGCACAAAGATGGCAAATTGACCACATGGGGCTCTTCCCTACATTGGAAAACTGCCATTTTGCTATAATCTGCGGCCATGTTGTAACTGGTTTACTACAAGCATACCCTTGCAAATGGGTCACACAGCATTCTACAATTCAGGGACTCATTTGGCTCTGTGTCTGCTATGGCACACCAACAGAAATCAACAATGATACAGGATGACATTTCACGTGACATGAAGTTCAGTAGTGGGCAGATGCCCATAATATCATCTGGCATTTTCACCTGCCCTACAATCTCACCTTGGCTGACCTCATGGAAAGAATGAATGACCTATTGAAGGAAGTCCTAAGGAAAGAGAAGCACTTATTACAACAATGGAAATGACAACTCCTGAAAGTGCTGAGTCAAATCAATGAATACTGAAGACAGGAATGCCCCAGCACCTATCACATGTTAACACAAGGACCTCAGTGAATTGAAAACCACTGAAGACAATGTGCTTCTTCTTGCAGTAGGTTGTGGAAATAATATCCTTTTAACTTTGGCACAGGATTGGCACAGGAGACCATGTGATTAAACTCCCTTGGTGTTTACAAATAAGCCTTAGGTGGTTTGGGATTTTTTTCCCCTTTGGGTACAGGATTAGATACTCCATTGCTTATAACTCCTGGATACACGAACACTCCACCAGCATCCTCACCATTGCTAATCCAGGGCTACTATTAAAAAAGGAGATTTATTTCATGAGCATATGGACTTTCACATTACCTCCTTTAGATGATTATACTGGCCTTCTCAAAACAGAAAGGCCAGTAGGGGAAAGAGTGTGTGTGGTAGTTCAGTTTGTGTGTCAACTTGTCTGGGTCTGGTTGAGTGGCTGGACAGCTGTATGTAGTATTCCCCATGATGAGACTGGTAATCAATTCCATGGTGGAATCTACTGGGAGCAGCTGAGTACCTTACTTTGGGGTATGTGGTCTGCTTCCCTTATATAAGAAACAGCTTTGGGAATGGTCTGTAGCTTATGGCACATTTGGACCCTGCATGTAGCTGTGTCACTGTTCAGCAGCCTGCCATGCTGTGCTGACCTGAGAACTTACAATGGACTTAAATTAATGGTCTGCCATGTGTTTTGGCAACACTGAGACTGTGCCTTTTTACTTGTCAACCTTGGGCTTGTCAGCCTCAGCAGCCAACAGTTGTCTGAGTGAAGAAAAGCCTTTAGCTTCAGTGGGCTGGGATCTGGATGCAGAGCTGAAGCCCAAGGCTGATGGGCTTTCACCCAGCCCCTAAAGCTTGGCACTTTTAACTTGGACTTAAAGACTCCAAATTGTAAGAATAAACTCCTCTTTGTTAAGGTCATCCCATTTGTGGTATATTCTTGTCAGAGCAGCACTAGGTAACCAGAACAGTGTGATATTGTAAGCCAGGGCAAAAACCTTGCCAGAGGTAATATTAACCTTACCTCCAATACTGCTTGTATTCCATTAGACCATTAAGATTTACCTCTGATTGTTCCTTTAAAGACTATCTTATTCTGCTTAAAGATCTCCAGCCTTCAGTTCACCAGCTAGGCTCTTAACCATGGTTGAAGTGTGCAACCAATCCTGCCACTGGGGAGTGTGGGGAACTGTCCATCTTGTCTAGTTCTGGATTTCTGTGAAAGTTATTGCTTGCAAATGAAACCTTTTGGAGCTGTCTAAACGACTACAAAGACCTGTTCATCCCTAAGCAATTCTTTTTCCTTTTTAATGTAGTTTGTAATGTGTCTCTGCCTTCCTGGAACTTTACCTGTAGTATTTTTATTAATTTTGCTGTTTAGATGTTGCACTTTATATTGTATTTGTGAATTACTGCAAAACTCCAACATCCTAGTATGAGGGATATAGCTGAAGAGGGGGTGTACATATTGTAAGGACTATTTTTGGGTGTTGAGGGTGGAGTGTATGGTCAGTCACTGTAACCCGCCCCCCCCCAAAATGCTTCTCAGATTCCGTCTTGTTTAGCCACACCTGTAAGAACTACAAGCCATTTCCCCACTCTCCCTTTGTCAAGAATTCTCTGCTCCCTCCACCAAGTATTAACCATATTCCCTGTAACATATTAAACCATCCTTTGAATAGTTTTAAGCAATTAAATTTGCTAAATGACAGTGTCTTATCATAGCAGACCCCAGTGATGTGTGATGGTTGTAAGGCACTGCCCAAGGCCCCCCTCCAGATTGTGGCCATCACCACCAAGTCTGAAGCTGGTCATGTAGTTGTCCATTCTCAGTCATGTAGCTTTCATCCTCAATTCTTCAAACTCAGATATATGTGTTCCCTCATACTGGGAGGGGGTTAATGGTCATCTTGGATCCATTCCAGCCCACCACTGTTGGACTTTGAATTGCTAGCAACATTTGTAAACCTGCTTTCTTTATCTTTTAAATCTTTTTTCTCCTGATTCTCTTTGTTTCTATTCTGAATAAATGTTCATGTCTTTGCCTATGCCTCTGGGAAATTTTCCAGACTTTTGGTACCTACTCAGGAGGAATTTTTAACCTCCTTAGAAAGTTTCTCCGATAGAAATATTTAATCCCTTACTTCATCATCTCAATTGATGATGATTAGAAGATTAAACAGAAGATTACAAAGGGCAGAACAGAAGATTACAAAGGGTAAATTAAGAGGACAAAGAATCATAATGAAGTGTGCAAAAACTTGGAGTTGGAAAATCAAAAGGGAAGAATGTATTCAGTGTTTCTCAAGCTGAAAGAACTGAAGAAAAAAATTCAAGTTTTGACTTGAAATATTGAAAGATTCTATGAGCAAAATAGTGAGTGATGCAGGAAATATCAAAAGAAGATTGAAGGAATACACAGAGGCACTGTACCAAAAATGAACTGGCTGATGTTCAACTATTTTAAGAGTTAGTAAATGCTGAATAACTGATAATATTGAAGGAATAAGTCCAAGCTGTACTAAATGAGTTGCCAAAAAATAAGGCTCCAGCAGTTGAGGCAATTCTCATTGCAATGTTTCAACAAACAGATGCAACACTGGAGGCACTCACTTGTTTATGCCAAGAAATTTACAAGACAAAAACCTAGTTAACTGCCTGGAAGAGATGCATATTTGTACCCATTCCAAAGAAAAGTGATCCAACAGAATGCAGAAAATATTGAACAATATCTGGTGGTGTAGTGCCCAAGGCATTTGACTGCTAATTAGCAGGCTGGTGGTTCAAACCCACCAGCCACTCTTCAGAAGGAAGACTTGGCAATCTACTTCTGTAGAGATACTGCCTTAGAAACCCAAGGAGGGGTCACTATGAGTCTAATTGATTCAACAGCAGTGAGTTTGGTTTGTTTTTTTGCATCATTAAAAACACATAAAAGTAAAATTTTGCAGAAGACAAAGAAAAAATGCTGGCAGTTGAACATTGACAGGGAACTGTCAGAAATATAAGCTGGATTCAGGAGAGAGCACTGAATGAAGATATCATTGCTGATGTCAGATGGCATACAGAGCAGAATGCCAGACTGATGTTTACTAGGTTTATTGATTAGGTAAAACATTTGACTGTGTGAATCATAAGAAACTGTGAATAGCATTGTGAAAAATTGGGAATTCCAGAACACCTATTTGTGCTCATAATGAACCTGTATATAGACCAAGATCTACCAAGAAGTAGATTGCCCATCCTTCCTTCTGCAGAGTGGATGGTCTGTTAAAAGCAGAAATGGCCATACTTATTTCCCCTACTTCAGTCATGTTGTCAGAAGGGAAAAGTCTCTGAAGAAGGATGTGATGCCAGGTAAAGTTGAGGGTCAGTGGAAAAGGGGAAGACCCTCACAAGATGGATTGAAACTGTGGATGTGATGATGTGCTCAAACATGGCAACAATATTTTGGATGGTGCAGGACCAGGCAGTCTTTCATTTTATTGTTCTTAGTGTTGCTATGAGTTGGAACTGAATCGATGGCATCTAAGAACAAGAACAACATCTTACTTATATGTTATACACATATATTCAGTTGTAAAAATTGTAAAAATGAGATATTTTATTGTAATACATGACAGATATGATATCAAAAACATTAGAAAAATTGGTTCTGGTAAGATGGTGGAATAGACAGAAAGACTGCACAGACCCTCTTCAACAAAGAAAAGGGGAAGCAATTAACACAGATACAGAAGATAATCCTGGATCCCTGAGCTTTGAAGGGAAGGATAGAAAAGTGGATTAAACTTCAACTAGCATAAGAATTTGTATGAAAACACCAAAAAAGAGACATACGGAGCTGCGGTCTGGCAGTGATCTTAATTGCACAGACAGTTCGGATACTGCTGAGTGGTGGAAGGACCTAAGAATTGACCTAAAAATCAGTCCTGCTAGCCAGTGACTGCACAAAGGACTGCTCTGGTGGCTGGTGAATAAAAGGGGAAGCGGTAAAGAGGAAGGCGGGCTCAGCTGTAGACTTTTGCCTGTCCGGAATGCACAGCCATTTTGAATGTTTACCAGCAGTTTGACCATTTTGGACATTTAAAGCACTAACGTTCTCCCAGATTCCAGGGACTTAAGAACAGGCTCCTCTTGCTGGGAACTACAAGGACATTCTGGACACAGATGACTGGAAAAGTATGACATTCCCCTTGTTACTCTTATATCCCACACCCTCTTGGTGAATGGAGGTACAGCCATCCCTCACTCCCATCCACTAGGCCAGCAGGAATCCCATCCCAGTTTGTGAGCTCGGATGGAGCCTGCATGCCCTGCCCTGCCCTGCACTGATTTTTTTTTTTCCTTTTTTTTCTTTTGTTTGTTTTTCTCTGTATTATACCTACTATTACCATTATTTCATTTATTCTTTTTATTATTATTGTTTCTTCTTCCCTTCCCAGGTTTTAGTTTTCACCTTTTTTTCTTCTCCCTATTTCCAGTTGTAATTTTTTATTCGTTCTCATGGTTTACTCTGTTCCTTTTTTTTTTTCTTTTTACATTTTTCCCATTTTTTCTTCATTTTTATCCTTCTCTGCCTTTTTTCTCTTATGACCTCTCCCCAGATATTGTGTTATTTTTTATATTTTTCTCTCTTTTTTCTTTTTTTTGGTTACAGTTCTTGTATGATTACACTGTGTGTTTCATGTCCATTTGCATTTACTATGTTGATGGTTACTCAATTGTTATTTTTGACTAACTGAGTGGTTGACAGCAAAAGTCCCCACACAACACAACTACTCCCACACTTCCTGCAGTTTCACTTACTGAGTGAGAGCCACTTCCTTCTCCACCAAGAGGCCAACAATGAACAACCACCAAGAGCCTGAATCACCCTTAGCTGCTATTCACAAAGACTTAACAGAGATTTAAAAACAACAATGTCACAATGTCTCAGAGACAACAGACAATCACAGTCTACACAACAAGCAAGATAAAGTGGTAGAAACAAGGGACAGGATACAGACACAGAACATATCCCTGAGGAAGAAGCAGCATTGGAACTCCCTGATAAGAAATTCAAATGAATTATATTTAGGTATCTTCAAAGGATTGAGAGACAGATCAAGGAAAACACAGACAAAACCCTAGAAGAATTTTGGAAAAAACATAAGAAAAAAATTTCAAAATAAATGAAAAACTATAAATGATTCAAAATCTACAGATAGAAATCCATAAGATTAATATTAAATTGTAAGAAATAGATAGCACATTGAAAGGGAAGAGGAGTAGAATTGATGCAATGGAAGACAGAATTAATGGGATTGAAGACAGATACATGAGTATTTCTTTGGAAAGGGATAAATCAGGAAAAAAGTTCAAAACAAAATGAAGAAAGTCTAAGGTTCATGAGAGATATCCAAAGGAATGACATACCTGTCACTGGAATTCCAGAACAGGAAGAAAAAAAAATAAAACCACTGATAAAAATGTCCAATATTTGTTGGAGGAAAACTTCCCTGATATGATGAAAGATGAGATACATCCATTCAGGAAGTCCAATGAACCCCAAACAAGATAGACCCCAAAAGAAAATCACCAAGACATATCATCATCAAACTCATCAAAACCAAAGACAAATACAGAATCCTGAAAACAGCATGGAAAAAACAAAAAGTTACCTAAAAAGTACAGCCAGTAAGAATAAGCTCTGATTTCTCAGCAGAAACCATGCAAGTGAGAAGGTAATGGGATGATATATATAAAACCTTGAAAGAGAAAAATTTTCATCCAAGAATTATATACTGAACAAAACTGTCTCTCATGTATGATGGTGAAATAAGGAAATTTCCAGATAAGCAGCAAGTAAGGGAATTTGTTAAAACCACACCACTCTTACAAGAGATACTAAAAGGAGTCCTTTGAAAAGAGAAACAAAAGCAGCAAACAACTGACCATTAATATACAAGTTGACATAATTCAGAAACCACAGTTATGGACATATCCAAAGTAAAATAAGCCTACAAGATTGTAAACAGGGAAACAGAGATATCAATTGGCAAATGAGGACAAATACAAACCAAAAAGAGGGAAAACACTCTGGAGTTACAGAACTTCTAAATGATGAGGAAGTCAAGAGAGTTGTAAGATAGAATGGATTGTTCTAATCTCAGGGAGAAAATGATAAATCACAGGGTAACCTCAAGGAAAAATGATAAACTTTCACATCACAATAACAGGACTAGCATAAAATATTCAGCAAATACTAAAACAGCAGCAACAAAATATATGATAATACGATTCATAAACATAATGAGCTCAGTACAGAAAATAATATGGAACAAAGAAACTAGGGACACTGTGAAAAAACACAAAACAAAATGAAATCAACCAATTCATACTTGTTTATAATAACACTGAATGTTAATGGATAAAATGCACCACTCAAGAGAAAGAGAGTTGCAGACTGGAAAAGAAAACATAACCCAACAATATGTCGTCTACAAGAGACACACCTTAGAGACAAAGACAAAAATAGACTCAAAATCAAAGGTTAGAAAAAGATGTATCAAGCCAATGTCAACTGAAAAAGAGCAGGAGTGGCAATATTAATTTCTGATCAAATTAACTTTAAGACAAAAATCACCATATGAGACAAGGAAGGACATTATATAAAGATTAAAGGATTCAATTGAACATGAAGATATAACCATAATAAATAATAAGTATCTATGGACCCAATAAAAGAGTCCAAAAATAAATTAATATGACTTTAAAAGATTTGAAAAGGCAAATACATGACTCCACAGTCATAGTGGGAGACTTTAATACACCACTTTCAATGAAAGCTAGAACAACTGGAAAGAAACTCAACAAAGATGCAGAAGAGCTAAACAATACAATCCATGTACTTGACCTTATAGACATCTACAGAGCACTTCACCCAACAACAGCACAATATACATTCTTTTGCAGTGCACATGGAACATTTTCCATGATAGACCATATGTTAGGCCATAACGGAAGCCTTAATAAATTTAAAAACATTGAAATACTGAAAAACATCTTCTCATTTCATAAAACTATTAAATTAGAAATCAACAATAGGAAGATCAACAGAAAAAGAAAAGACACATGAAAACTGAACAACACCTTCCTTAAAAAAGACTGGATAGGAGAAGAAATAAAAATTGAAATTCAAAAATTCCTTGAATCAAATGAGAATGAAAACACTACATACCAAACTCTTAGGAACACAGCAAAAGCTGTGATCAGAAGCCAATTTATGGTAAGAAATGCACACATCAAAAAAGAGGGAAGAGCCAAAATCAATGCTTTAAACCAACATCTCCAACAATTAGAAAAAGAACAGCAAGAAAAGCCTATACTCACCAGAAGAAAGGAAATAATAAAGATTCAAGCAGAAATCAATGAAACAAAAATTAGAAAGACAATAGAAAAAAATCAATAAGACCAGAAGTTGGTTTCTAGAGAAGATTAATAAAATTGACAAACCTTTGGAAAATTTAACAAAGGAAAAGAGGGAGAGAATACAAATAACATGAATAAGAAATTAAATGGGTGACATCACAACAGAACCACCTGAAGTAAAAAAGATAATATCAGGAAAATATGAAGAACTGGTAACATAGTGCCTAAGGCATCTGACTGCTAACCAGAAGGCTGGCAGTTCAAACCCACCAGCCCCTCCTCAGTAGGAAGGTTGGGCAATCTACTTCCGTAGCGATACCACCTCAGAAACTCAAAGGAGGGGTCGCTATGAGTCGGAACCAACTCAACGGCACATAACAACAACAACAACATGAAGAACTGTACTCCAACAAATCTGAAAATCTGGAGTAAATGGACTGTTTTCTAGAAACACACCACTTAACCAAGCTAACACAGGTTGATGTGGAAAAGTTGAACAGATCCATAACAAAAGAAGAAACTGAACAGGTGATCAAAAAATTGTTGTTGTTGTTGTTAAGTGCCG
>NW_006921673.1:10782519-10791039 GCF_000298275.1 Orycteropus afer afer | reverse complement strand
AGTCTACTTCTGTATCTTTCCCTTCAAGGCTCAGGGGTCCAAGATTATCTTCTGTGTCTGTGTCAATTGGTTTCCCTTTTCTTTGTTGAAGAGGGTCTGGGCAGTCCGCCATCTTGCGGGCTTTTGAGCTGCTCTTTGAAATCTTCGGCTCTATTATTTTATCTTGTCATTTCTTCCATTTGCTTTAGCTACTCTCCGGTCAAGGGCAAGTTTCAGAGAATCTTCTGTTATCCATTTTGGTCTTCCTTTTTTTGTCTTTTTAGTGATCTCTTGCTTTCTTCAAGGATGATGCTCTTGATGTCATCTCACAATTCATCTGCTTTCTGGTCATTGGTGTTCAATGCATCAAATCTATTCTTTAGATGGTCTCTAAATTCAAGAGGGATATGTTCTAGATCATATTTTGACTTTCATGGACTTGTTTTAATTGTCTTTAACTTTAAGTAGAACTTGCATATGAGCAGTTGATGGTCTGTTCCACAATCAGCTCCTGGCCTGGTTTTGGCTGAAGATATTGACCTTTTCCATTGCCTCTTGCCACCAATGTCATCAATTTGATTTCTGTGTGTTCCATCTGGTGAAGTCCACGTGTAGAGCCGCCACATGTGTTGCTGAAAAAAGATATTTGAAATGAACAAGTTGTTGGTCTTGTAAAATTCTACCATGCGAGTTCCAGCATTACTTCTGTCACCAACGCCAAATTTTCCAACTACCGGTGATTCTTCTTTATTTCCAACTTTTGCATTCCAGTCACCAGTGATAATTAACACATCTAGATTGTAAGTTCAGTCAATTTCAGACTGCAGAAGATGATAAAAATCTTCAATCTCCTTACCTTTGGCTTTGGTGGTTGGTGCATAAATTTGAATAATAGTCACATTAATGGTTCTTCCTTGTAGTGTATGGATATTATCCTATCACTGATAGCATTGTACTTCAGGACTGATCTTGAAACATCCTTTGTGATGATGAATGCCACTCCATTCCTCTTTAAACTGCTATTCCCAGCATAGTAGATCATATTGTTGTCTGATTCAAAATGGCCAAACCAGTCCATTTCAGCTCACTATTTCTACTCTGCTGGAGTAGAGGAATCCAACTTATATTTTTATGTTGATCTTGTATCCTGACACTATGGTAAATCTTTCAATAAGTTTCAGAAGTTCCTTTATGCTGATTCTCTTGGGTTTTTTATGTGTAGGATAATATCATTTGCAAATATGGATAGATTTGCATCTTCTTTACCAATTAGAGTGAATTTTATTTCTCTTTCTTGCATTATTGCCCTGTCTAGGACATCCAATACAATGTTGAATAGTAGTGGTGATAGAGGGCATCCTTTTCTGGTTCCGTTTTCAAAGGGAATGGTTTCAATCACTTTCTATTGAGAATAATGTTAGCTGTTTGTTTTGTATATATGCCTTTTATTATGTTGGGGAATTTTGCTTCTATTCCTATTTTTCTAAGATTTTTTAATCAGGAATAGGTATTGGATTTTATCAAATGCCTTTCCTTCATCTGTTGATATGATCATGTGATTTCTTTGTTTTACTTATGTGATGGATTATATCGATTGTTTTTCTAATGTTGAACCATCCTTGCATACCTGGTATGAATATCACTTTTTCCTGTTGTATTATTTTTTTTGATATGTTGTTGGGGCCTCTTGTCTGTGATTTTGTTGAAGATTTTTGTGTCTATATTTATGGGCAATATTGGTCTGTAGTTTTCCTTTTTAGTGATGTCTTTGCCTAGTTTGGTATTTATTTATCATGATTATATATTCTTGTTCAATAGATCCTTTAAACCTTATATAATATCCTTCCTGGTGTCTTATGGTGGTTTTTGTCTTAAAATCAGTTTTATCATAAATTAATGTTGCTACCCCTGATCTTTTTTGATTGCCATTTGCTTGATACATCTTTTTCCAATCTTTGATTTTTAGGGTATTTTTGTTTTTGTCCATCTCTTCAGTGGTGCATTTGAATTCAGTGTAATTATTGACAAGTATGAATTTTTTGCTGTCATTTTCTTTTGTATTCTTTGTGTGTGTGTGTGTGTGTGTGTGTAGTATTTCTGGTTTCTTTATTCCATATAATTTTCGTGCTGTGCTCATTTTGTTAATGAATTTTGTTATCATTTACTTCTTTGATATTGTTTTAGTTTGCTAAATATTTGTGCCTCTCCTAGTTTTTTTTCTAAATTTTAATTGTTTAGGTTTATTATTTTTCTTTGAGGTTACCTTGTGGTTTATTATGGTCTTCTTAAGTTTAGAACAGTCTATTCTATCTCACAATAGTCTTGACTTCCTCACCATTTGGAAGTTCTATACCTACATAATTTATTCCCTCTTTTTGGTATGTAGTTTTCCTTATTTACCAATTGACATCTCTGGTTCCCTGTTTACAGTCTTGTAAGCTTATTTTCCTTTGGATAATTCCATAACTGTTGATTTCTAGGTTTTGTCACAATGTTTGTTAATTATCATTTGTTATCTACTGTTGTTGGTTTTCTTTCCAAAGGTCTTTCTTTACCATCTCTTGGAAGGTTGGTCTGGTTTTAACAAATTCCTTTAATTTGTGCTTAACTATAATTTTTCTAATATCACTACTATATTCGAGGGACAATTTTGCTGTGTATATCATTCTTAAAAGGCATTTTTTTTTTCAGGGTTTTTTATTTGTCATCCCACTGCCTTCTCACCTACATGGTTTCTGCCGAGAAATCAATGAGCTTTGTCTCATTGATTGATTGCCTTTTGTAGGTAACTCTTCATTTTTCTTATGCTGCTTTCAGGATTCTTTCTTTGTCTTTTGTTTTGGTGAGTTTGGTTATGATATGTCTCAGTGATTTTATTTTGAGTTCTATCCTGTTTGGAGTGAATTGAACTTCTTGAGTGAACATCTTGTCTTTCATGGTTTTAGGGAAATTCTCTTCCAGCCAAACTTTGACACTATACTCTGTTTTTTTTTTGTTGTTGTTGTTTGTTTGTTTGTTTATCTCTTCCTTGTCTGGAATTCCGATTATGCGTAGCTTATTCTTATTGATGGTATGTCACATGAATTTGTTGTTGTTGTTGTTGTTGTGTGCCGTCGAGTCGGCCCTGACTCATAGCGACCCCTCCTTGGGTTTCCGAGGCAGTATCACTACGGAAGTAGGATTGCCCAACCTTCCTTCCAAGGAGTGGCTGGTGGGTTTGAACCGCCAGCTGTCCACATGAATCTTAGGCTGTCTTAAATTTGTTTTCATATATATTTTTTCTTGATTGATCCCTTAACAAAGTAATATTGAGGTATTTGTCATCAGTCTCATCAATGCTGTTTTCCGTTGATTTGATTCTACTCTTTTGCCCATTAAATATGTTATCTATTCCTGAAAGGAGGTGCTATGGTGGCATAGTGCCTAAGTCATTTGACTACTAACCAGAAAGTTGGCAGTTTAAACCACCAGCCACTCCTTGGATGGAAGGTTGGGCAATCTACTTCTATAGTGACACTGCTTCGGAAACCCAAGGAGGGGTCACTATGAATCAGATCCAACTCGACAGCAGTGAGTTTTTTGAGTATTTTTGAAAGGGAGCTCTGGTGGCATAGTGCCTAAGGCATTTGACTGCTAACCAGAAGGCTAACAGTTCAAACCCACCAGCCACTCCTTGGAATGAAGTTTGTGAAACTACTTCCATATTGATATCACCTTGGAAAATCAAGGAGGAGTTGCTATGAGTCAAAATTGACTTGATGGCAGTGAGTTTGGTTGCTTTTTGTTAGTTTTGGTTTATTTCTGAAATCTTAGTATTAATCTTCTGGATTTATATTTGTTCTTTTAATATAGTTTCTAATTTTTCATTTATTTTGTCAGTTTGCTCTCGTATCATTTGCCTAAATTGTTCTAGAGTTTTGCTGTGTTTTCCTTAATTTGTCAATGTTTTCCTTGATCTTTCTCTCAATCCATTGAAGGTACCTAAATATAATTCTTTTAATTCCTTATCAAGGAATTTCAATGCTACTTCTTCTTCAGGGTTGTTTTCTGGGTCTGTATCTTGGTATCATGTCTGTACTACTTTATTTTTCTCCTTTGTATAGGATGGTCAGACATCTCTGAGACATTGTGATGTTGTATTTATATTTAATTGGTGGTTGTATCTTGATGTGATTCCCTCAAGATTTTAACTTGTTTATTTATTTTGTTTTGATATATTTGAGTGAGTAGGATACCTCTATTCTCTATTTGGCAGCACTTAAAACACTCACCACCTGTCTCCTGGTGGGTGTGATAGAGAATGAGAGTGCATGCCCAGATCTCTGTTGGCTGTTTTTGAAGTGAACTTGAGGGTCAGTTGGGCTACTATTGGCCACAATCTATCATTGGTCAGTTTGTGCAGAAGAAAACGGTGGCCCTTACTCAGTGGGTGGGGCTATAGCAGATGTGGGTATGGTTAGTTCCTGTGGAAATGCTCAGGAAAGTCTTTTGGCCATTTTTTCAGTTGTTTTTCTTATTTGCTTGAATGAAACCTTTACATATTCTTAATACATATCCTATGCTCAATATATATATTGCAAATATATCCTTTCACAGTGTGACTATTTCTTCACTCTCTTGTGGTGACTTTAGAAGATCACACATTTTAAATTTTAATAAACGTTAATTCATTAAAATTTCCCTATATTGTAAATGTTTCTTTTGTAATGTCTCAGAAAGATTTACCTTCTTAGAGAGCATATGGATATTCATTTCTGTCATTTTATAGAAGATTTATGTTTAACTTTTCTATTTTGGCCAATTCCATGTGGAGCTGATTATTCTGTATGGTGAGACATTGGGGTCAAAGTTAATTTATTTTCTGATGCATATCCAATCAAACCAACACCAGTTCTTTAAAGGATCATAATTTTTCTCACATCTTTGCAGCACTTTCTTTATCCCAAATCAGAGACCCATATGAATGGGTGGATTTCTGAACTCTTATTCATTTCCAATACAAAAAGTCATTCAACTGAATGCAGAAATTATAGAACACTATCATTAATATCGGGAGCTCTGGTAGCATAGTGGCTAAGACACTTGCCTGCTAACCAGACGGCTGGCGGTTCAAACCCACCAGCCACTCGTCGGAAGGAAGGTTGGGCAATCCTACTTCCGTAGTGATACTGCCTCGGAAACCCAAGGAGGGGTCGCTATGAGTCGGGGCCGACTCGACAGCACATAACAACAACAACAACAACTCCTATATCACAGTGTTGTATCATAGTGTTGATATTGACATTAATTAGTCTTTATATCTGGTAGTGTGATTTCTTCAACTTTTTATTCCATTTTTCATCTGTCTTCTATTTTTCAACCTTTATCATTTCCGTATAAATTTAACATTGTCAATTTTATACACATAGAATAAACCCGTTTTTTTTTTTTCTATTATTATGTTAGTCATACAGATTTCTTCAGGAAGAATAAAAATATTTATCATATTAAGTCTTTCAACCCACGAACATATATATGGTTATGTATATTTAGGTCTTGTTGACTTCATTTATAAGATTTTATAATTGTCAACGTAGAGGTTTTTTCTTAAATATTTATATCTAAGTATTTGATATTTTTGTTCTTGAAAATGGCGTAATTTCTAATTACATTTTATATTATGTTAAGAAAATCTAAAAAAATGCTATTGGTTTTCTATATTTGCCTACAGTGACCATACTCATGTCCTAAAAGTGTTTTAGGTTGTATATTTACACAATAATGTCACTGGTGAATAATGACTGTCTGCTGCTTTATGTACAGACTGCATATATGTAATTTTTTTCCTTGCCTTTTTGGAGTAGATAAGACCACTAGAAGAATATTGTTTATAAGTCATGACAGTGGTCTGCTTTAGCTTTTCAGAAAGACATTTCAAAACTTATTAATTGCAATTTTTGCTATAAATTTTTAAATCAAATTAAAGAAGTTTCCATTTCTATTTTTTTCAAAGTTTTAAATATCATGCAGAGGTGTAGAAAATGTCAAATTATTTTTCTGTATCTATTTGTTGATATTTTTGGTTGTTTACAACTCATGGTGACTCATACACAGCAAAATGGAATACTGCGTGGTCTTGTTTCATTCTCATAAACACTGGCAAGTTTGAGCCCATTGTTGTTGCCACTGTGCCAATTCCTCTTGTTGAAGGTCTTTGCCTTTTTTGGTGACTCTCTACTCTACTACATATGATGTCCTTCTCCAGGAACTGGTCCCTCCAGACAATACATCCAAAGTAAGTGAGATGAAATCTTACTGTCTTGGCTTCTAAAGGGAATTCTGGCTGTACTTCTTCCAAAAGAGATGTGTTTGCCAACACTATCATTGTTATTGTTGTTGTTGTTTTTGTTATGTGGCATCAAGTCTCTGACTCATAGCAACCTTAAGCACAACAGAGTGAAACACTGCCAGGTCCTGCACAAGTCTTAAAATCCTTGCTATGCTTCAGCCCATTGTTGCACCCACTGTGTCAATCCATCTCATCAAGAGGCTTCCCTTTTTTGCTAATCCTTCACTTTACCAAGCATGATATCCTTCTCTAGGGAATAGTCCCTTCTGACAAAATGACTTAAGTAGGTGAGACAAAGTCTGACCACTCTAGCTTACAAGGAGCATTCTGGCTGCACTTCTTCCAGGACAGATTTGTCAGTTCTTCTGGGAGTTCACAGTACTTTCAGTATCCTTCTCCAATATCACAACTCAAAAGTGTTAACTCTTCTTCAGTCTTCCTTATTCATTGTCCAGATTTCAAAGGCTTATGAGATGGTTGAAAACACCATGACTTGGGTTAGGCACATGGTAGTCTTCAAAGAGACATCTTTGCTCTTCAGCATTTTAAAGAGGTCATTTGCAGTAGACTTGTCAAGTGCAATGCATCGTCTGATGTTTTCTTTTTCTTTTTATAATTTTTATTGTGATTTGGGTGAAAGTTTACAGAGTAATTTTTTTTCCTATACAGCAGCTCTCATACACTTTGTCTCATGACGTTGACTGAAATTTCCCAGAATGTAACAGCTCTCTTCTCATTTCCTCCAGATAGTTACCTCTTACCTCTGTCCTTCCCTCCCATGCACTCCTGCACCCTGAGTGGTCTCCCTGTGTGTACACTGCCCTCCTGTTCTCCCATGATTGATCTCTCCAAAGAGTATATCTAAAAACCCATATGTTGGTCTTTACTTGACTGGAAGCCACAGGAGTGAGTTCAATTCAGGATCTGAAGAGCAGCTAGGAGCCATAGTCACAGGGTTTCACCAGGCTCTATGAAACCAGCAAACCTGGTCTTTATTTTTTTTTTAATATATAATTTTCACTTTTGTTCCACATTGTTCCCCACTCTATTCATGATCTCCTACACAGATCCCACTTTGAGTGCTTGACAGTGGTAATCAAGCATCTCTAGTTTTTCTGGTCTCATGGTCATTTAGGCTGAGGATTGCATGGTCTACCAGTCCCCTGCACTAATTGTTTCTATGTGTCTTTGTTTTTTTCATTCTTTTTTGTTCTGGAAGAGGAGAGACCCATTGTTGCATCCAGATGGCATTTTAAAAGTGCTTAAGATCCTAGTCACTACTCACCAAAGAAGGATGCGGAACAATGTTTTTGTGTAGTGTATTATGCCAACTGAGCTTGTTGTTCCCTGAGACCATCACCCCCAGCCCATGGTCCAGCTACTTGTTACCTCTGGGTAGATGGATCTGGACAAGAAATCCCACAGCCTTGTGCCTTGTCAGCTCTACTATATACCTTGACATTCTTACAGAACATGCAAAAGTGCTTGGTGAAACTTCATCTGCCAACATTATTAATGGTCATGGGCACACTCCACCCTTCATAGACATATCTGATCATTCAGCCTGTCCACCCATCTATCCACACATAGATCAATGTTTGCCATCACTGACTATACAGTACTGTATATGCAAAAAGATTTGTTTTTGTTGTCTGTATCTTCCATGGGCCTCTCTATGCCTTCCTCTTCCTCATCATCACTGTGTTGATCACTCATATTTGGTGCCTTTCATTCCCTTCACCTGAATCAATACTTATCTCTACCTATCTAGTAGTGTTCCCTCCCCTCTCCTCCCACCCCTGGTAACCTAAAAAGAAAGTTTCCTTCAATTTATAAACCTTTCCTTGACATTTTACAATAATGGACTAATACTATATTTGTCCTTCTTTGATTGACTTATTATAATGTCCTCCAAGTTCATCCATGTTATTCTGTGTTTTGCAGATTCTACGTTATTCTTTAGGGTTGCACAGTATTTCATTGTGCACTATATGTACCATATATGTACCATATATGTACCATATGTACTATATGTACCATAGTTTGGTTATCCATTCTTCTGTTGATGGGCACCTAGGTTGTTTCCATCTTTTTGATATTATAAATAGTGCTGCAATGGACATGGGTGTGCATATAGCTATTCCTATCCCAGCTCTCACTTCCTTTGGATAATATACCTAGTAATGGGATTGCCAGGAACCCAGATAGAAGAG
>NW_006921673.1:10778853-10779577 GCF_000298275.1 Orycteropus afer afer | reverse complement strand
TGTTCTGCTGTGCATGGGGTCGCTATGAGTCAGAAATGACTTGATGGCACTTAGCAACAACAGCAACAATGGGATTGCTGGATCAAATGGTATTTCTAATACTACATTTAAGGAATCACATACTGTTTTCCACAGTGGGTGTATCATTTGAAAATTCCACCAGCAGTGTATGAAGAGTTGCAGTCTCTCCATATCCCACCAGCATTTGTTATTTTCTGTCTTGCTGAACTTTGCTATTAGTGATGGAGCAAGATGGTATATCATTGTTTTGATTTGCATCTCTCTAATAGCTAATGATCAATGATCATGAGCATTCATTTATGTGTTTTTTGGCCACCTGAATATCCTCTTCGGGGAAGTGTCTATTAATTTCTTCTGTCTATTTTTTTAATTGGATTGCTTGTCTTTTTCTTGTTGTGGTTTTGGAGTTTTCTATAGATTTTAGAGATAAGTCCCTTGTCAGAGATGTTGTTGCTGAATATTTTTTCCCATTCTGTAGGTTCTCTTTTGACTATTTGGAAGTACATACAAATTTAATTTTTAGAAGGTCCCATTCATCTAGTTATCTTCTGCTGTTTGTGCATTTTGGGTTATATTTGATAGTTTATTTTTGCTATATTTAAAAAAAAAAAAAAAAAAAAACACTGCCATAGAGTCAGATTTGACTCTTAGCAACCCCTCCTTGGGTTTCCAAAGCAGTGTCATTTCGGAAGTAGATTGCCCA
>NW_006921673.1:10776241-10778033 GCF_000298275.1 Orycteropus afer afer | reverse complement strand
GTCGAGTCGGCCCCGACTCATAGCGACCCCTCCTTGGGTTTCCGAGGCAGTATCACTACGGAAGTAGGATTGCCCAACCTTCCTTCCGAGTATAGAGGAATCTAACTGATTTTTGGATGTTGATCTTGTATCCTGCCACTATGCTAATTTTCTTAATTAGTTCCAGTATTTTCTTTGCTTAGTTTCTTGGGTTTTCTATGTATGTATTGGATCATATCATCAGCAAATAGGATAGTTTACTTCTTCTTTATCAATTTGGATGCTTTTGATTTCCCTTTTTTGCCTTATTGCCTTGGTTAGGACTTCCATTACGACATTTAGGAGAAGTGAAGATACAGAGCATCTTTGTCTGGTTCCTGTTGGTAAAGGGAATGGTTTCAGTCTCTCTCCACTGAGAATAATGTTGGCTGTTGATTTTGCATAAATACCCTTTATTATGCTGAGGAATTTTTCTTGTATTCTTATAATTCTAAGATGTTTTAATCAGAATGGATATTGGCCTTTATCAAATGCCTTTTCTGCATCTATTGATACAATCATGTGATTCCTTTCCTTTATTTTATTTATGTGATGGATTATGTTGACTGTTTTTCTAATGTTGAACCATTGTTTTTTCTAATGTTGAACACCTCAGCCTGACCACATGGAATAGCCCTTTGTTCCTAAGATGCATGCTCCTAAAAGTACATCATTTTCCCAAAATAAAAAAGGACTTTGTTTGTGGATGGTTATCCCTCCCATCCCACAGCTCTATAGGATCAATGCACAATATTGCATGACTTATTCACCATCATATTTGAGGAACAATTTTGCTTGGTATATAATTCTTTGTTGGATATTTTTCTCTTTCAGGGTTTTATACATCCCATCCCATTGCCTTCTCACCTGCATAGTTTCTGCTGAGAAATCAGAGATTAGCCTTATTGGTTGTCCTTTGTAGGTAATTTTTTGTTTTTCCTGTGCTTCTTTCAATATTCTTTCTTTGTCTTTGGTTTTGATGAGTTTGATGGTGATATGTCTTGGTGATTTTCTTTTGGAGTTTATCCTGTTTGGTGTTCATTGGACTTCCTGAATTGATACAGTCTCATTTTTTTTTTTTAAATAATATCAGGAAAGTTGTCTTCCAACAAATCTTGGATAATTTTTTCAGTGTTGTTGTTTTCTTCCTTTTCTGGAATTCTGATTACATATAGGTTATTCTTGTTGATGGTATACCACATAAACATTAGGCTTTCTTCATTTTGATCTTTTTTCTGATTGATCCCTTACCAAAGAACTATTCAAGTATTTGTCTTCAATCTCATTCATTCTGTATTCCATTGATTCAGTTCTACTCCTTTGCTCTTCCACTGTGTTATCTATTTCTGAAAAATTAGTGTTAATCTTCTAGATTTATCTCTGTAGATTTTGTATCATTTCTAATTTTTCATTTCTCTTGTCATTTTGTTCTTGTACTTTCTTCTGAAACTTTTCTAGGGTCTTGTCTGTGCTTTCCTTAATTTTGTCAGTGTTTTCCTTGATCGGTCTCTCAATCAGTTGAAGATACCTAAGTATAATTCTTTTGAATTCCTTATCAAGGGGGTCCAATGCTTCCTCTTCTTCAGTGATTTGTTTTGGATCTGTATCCTGATCCCTTGTTTCTACCACTTTATCTTGTTTCTTTCTGTGGACTGTAGTGGTCTTCTGTCTCTAAAACATTGTGGCATTTTTGTAATTAGATCTCTGTTAACTTTTTGTGAAGAACAGTTAAGGGTGAGTCAGGCTGTTCTTGGTGGTTGTTTATCATTGGTTT
>NW_006921673.1:10770629-10775612 GCF_000298275.1 Orycteropus afer afer | reverse complement strand
CAGGGCAGGACACCCAGGCCCCATCAGAACACACACAGAGACTTGGATAGAACTCCTGCTGGGCCAGAATGTGGGTGGGAATAAGGGATGACTGTACCTCCAAGAGGGTGAGGGGTGTAAGAGTAACAAGGGGAATATTGTTCCCTTCCAGTCATTTGGAACGTCCTTGCCATCCTGGCAAGTAGAGCCTATTCTCAGGTCTTTGGAATCTGCGTGAATGCTGTCAGTTTAAATATCCCAAATGGTCAAACTTCTTTGTAAACTTTCAAAATGGCTGCACCCTCCGCATAGCCAAAATTCCACAGCTCAGTCCATCTTCCTCTTCACTGCTTCCTCTTTTATTCACCAGCCAACAATGCAGTTCTCTGTGCAGCCCCTGGCAGGGCCAATTTTTAGGTTAATTCTAAGGTCCTAACACTTTTCAGCAATATCCAAGATGTTTGTGCTGTCAGGATCACTGACAGACCACAGATCTGTATGTCTCCTTTATCAGTGTTTTCATTCAAGTTCTTTTAATAGTTGGAGTTTAGTCTAGTTCTGTATCTTTTCTTTCAAAGTTCAGGGCTCTAGGATTATCTTTATCTGTGTTAATTGGTTCCCCTTTTCTTTCTTGAAAAAGGTCTCTGTAGTTTGTTTGCCTATTCCACCATCTTACTGGAACTGCTCTTCATTTTGTTTTGATCTTTATTCTGATTGATTCCTTTCCAAAGAATTACTCAGGCATTTGTTAAATCCCATTAATTCTGTCTTCCATTAATTTTATTCTACTCCTTTCTCATTCAATGTGTTATCTATTTCTGAAAATTTAATATTAGTCTTCTGCATTTCTATCTGTAGATTTTGTATAACTTCTAATTTTTAATTTATTTTTTCATTTTTTTAAAATTTTCTTTTGAAATAGTTCTACAATTTTGTTTGTGTTTTCCTGGATCTGTCTCTCAATCCATAGAAGGTACTTAAATATAATTTTTTTGAATTACTTATCAGACAGTTCCAGTGCTGATTCTTCCTCAAGGACATGTTTTGGGTCTATACCCTGGTCCTTTGTTTCTACAGCTTTATCTTTCTTCTTGTATGGACTGTGATGGTCTGTTGTCTCCAAGACATTGTGAGAGTGCTGTATTTATATTTAATTGGTGATTTTATGATGAAATGATTCACACAAGATTTTTATTTTCTTTGTTTTGTTTGGATGTATCTGAATAAGCAGGGTTCTGTGCTCTTCTATTCACTAGTTGACAGCACTTATACACTCACCACCTATCTCCTGGTCAATGTGATAGAGAATGAGAGTGAGTGCACAGATTTCTGTGTTATTGTTTGTGAATAGCAATTGAAGGGTGAGTCAGGCTCATATTGGCTGTCATATATCATCATTGGCCATTTGGTGTAGAAGCAAGTAGCAGACTTCATTGTGTAGATGAGGCTGCAGGAAGTGCCAGTATGATTGGTTATGTGGGCACAGTTGCTGTCTCCCACTCAGTTAGACAAAAACAAAAATTGGAAAAAAAAAGCAAAATGAAGAGGACAAAAAATACACACCACATAAACCCACGACAGGAACAATAAAAAAAAAAAAAAAAAAAAAAGAGGAAAGGCAGTAAGGCAATAAATGAAATGGAATATTTAGAGAAATACTTTTTAAAGACCAATGAAATATGAATAGAGAAAGAGAAAAAAAAATCTCTCAATATCTGAGGAGGAGGTAATAAGAGAAAAGAGGTAGAGTAAAAGAATATAATGCAGGAAAAAAATGGGAAACGGCAAAAAGAAAAACAAGGGATAGAAACAACCACAAGAAAGAGAAAAATGGGAACCAGGAAAAGGGAACAGAGGAAAAGACAAAAACTAGAACCTGAAAAGGGAAGAAGAAAATAAAAATAAAAATGTAGAAGAATAAAAAATGAAAACAAAGAAAAAACAAAAAGAAAAAAAAAAAAAACAAATCCGAGGAGGGTGGGGCAGAGCACCCAAACTGAGATGGAATTCCTGCCAGCCCAGAAGGTGGGTGGGAGTGAGGTATAGCCACACTTCAATTCACCAAGAGGATGTAGTGTATAAGAGTAAATGAGAATATCACACCTTTCCAGTCCTCAGCCTCCAGTATGTCCATGCTGACCTCAACAAGTGAAGCCTATTGTTAGGTTCTTGGAATCTGAGAGAATTCTGTCACTTTAGAGATCCAAAATGGTTGAACCACTTGTAAACACTCAAAATGGTTGCACCCTCTGGACAGCCAACAGTTCACAACACATTTTGTCTCCTTAGATGTTTCCTTTTTTAGTCATCACCCATCAGTGTAGTCCTTGAAGTCCTTGGGATGCAGGGGCAATTTTTACATTAATTCTCAAGAGCTCTAGTAGTGTAGTGCTTCAGGCACTTGACTGTTAACCAGAAGGCTGGTGGTTCAAACCCACCAGCCACTCCTCAGAAGGAAAGTTGGGCAATCTACTTCCGTAGTGATAATGCCTCAGAAACCCAAGGAGGGTTCGCTATGAGTCGGTCTGACTTGACAGCACATAACAACAAAAAAAACACTCAGAAATACCCAAGCTGTCCATGCCATCAAGATCACTGATAGTCTGCAGCTCCGTTTGTCTCTTTATTCAGTATTTTCATGCAGGTTCTTCTACTAGTTGGAGTTTAGTCCACTTCTGTACCCTTTACAAAGCTCTGGGCTTCAGGATTATCTTCTGTATCTGTGTCAATTGGTTTCTCCTTTCTTTGTTGAAGATGGTCTGTGTAGTTTGTCTGCCTATTCTACCATCATACTGGCACTCCTCCACTATCTGATTTCTTGATTGCTGCTTCCATTGGTGCTTATTGTGAAAACAAGCAATATGAAATCTTTGATAACTTAAAACTTTTCTTCATTTATTGTGATGCTGCTTATTGGTCCATTTGTGAGGATTTTTGTTTTCTTTATGTCGAGCTGTAATCCATACCGCAGAAAGATCGCTTTAATCTTCATTAGTAAGTGCTCCAAGTCATCTTCACTTTCAGCAACCAAGGTTGTATCATCTGCATATCACAGGTTGTAAATGACTCTTTCTCCAATCCTGATGTTATGTTCTTCTTCAGATAGTCCAGCTTCTGGAATTATTTGCTCAACATACAGATTGAATAAATATGAGAAAAAGATACAACCCTAATACACTCCCTTCTTGATTTTAAACCATGTAGTATCCCCTTGTTCTGTTTGAATTACAGCTTTCTGGTCTATGTACAGGTCCTCCTGAGCACAATTAAGTGTTCTGGAATTTCCATTCTTCTTAATGTTATGCATAATTTGTTATGATCCACACAATCAAGTGCTTTTGTGTAGTCGATATAACACAAGTAACAACCTTTCTGGTATTCTTTGCTTTCAACCAAGAGCCATCTAACATCAGCAATGATATCCTTCATTTCATGTTCTCTTCTGAATCCAGCTTGCATTTTTGGAAGTTTCCTGGCAATATGTTGCTACAACTATTTTTGAATTATCTTCAGCAAGATTTTACTTGGGTGTCATATTAATGATGTTGTTGTAGTGAGATGCCATTGAGTAGTCTCTGACTCATAGAGATCCTATGCACAGAAGAATGAAACATAGCCCAATCTTGAGGCGGCTCCATTGATTCTTTCTACACTTGAACCCATTACCACTGCCATGGTGTTAATTCACCTCATTGAGAGCCTTCCCTCTTTTGTTGACCCTCCACCTCACCAAGCATGACATCCTTCTCCAGGAAATGGTCCCTTCTGACAACATGGCCAAAGTATATGAGATGAAATCTGACTATTCTTGCCTTCAAGAAGCATTCTGGCTGCACTTCCTCCAGGATAGACCTGTTAGTTCTTTTACCAGTCCACAGTATTCTTCACCAGCCCATACCTCAGAAGCATCAACTCTTCTGTCTTCCTTATTCATTATCCAGCTCTCACATGCATATGAGGCAATTGAAAATACCATGGTTTGTGTGAGGTGCACCTCAGTCCTCAAGGAGACATCTTTGCTCTTCAGCACTTGAAATAGATCTTTTTGAAGCCTACTTGCACAGTGCTATACATCTGATGTCTTGACTGCTGCTTCCATTGGTGTCAATTGTAGAACCAAGTAATGTGAAGTCTGACAATTTCAATCTTTCTCCATTTATTGTAATGCTGCTTATAGGTCCAGTTGTGAGGATTTTATTATTATTATTATTGAGATGTAATCCATACTTCAGACTGTATTCTTCAATCTTCATCAGTAAGTACTTCAAGTCATCCTCACTTTCATCAAGCAAAGGTTTGTCGTCAGTATATTTTAGGTTGTTAATGATTCTTCCTCCAATCCTGATGCCACATTCTTCTTAATTTAGTCCAGCTTCTCAGATTATTTGCTCAGCATACAGATTGAAAAGTATGGTGAAAGGATACACCCCTGACACACCCCCATCTGGATTTTTAACCATGCAGTGTTCGCTTGTTCTATTTGAACAAGAGCATCCTGGTCAATGTACAGGTTCCTCATGAGTATAATCAAGTGAATTCCCATTCTTCTCAATGTTATCCATAATTTGTCATGATCCACACAATGAAATGCCTTTGTATAGTCAATAAAACACAAGTAATCATCTTTCTAGTATGCTTTGCCTTGAGCCAAGATCCATCTGAGAGCAGCTATGATATTCCTTGTTCCACGTCCTCTTCTGAATCCAACTTACACTTCTGGAAGTTCTCTGTCAATATACTGCTGCAACCATTTTTGAATTATCTTCAGTAAGGTCTTACTTGCATGCAATACTAATGATATGGTTAGATAATTTGCACATTCTGTGGGATCACCTTTCTTTGGAATGGGTACAGATATGAATCTCTTCCAGTCCATTGGCCAAATAGCTGTCTTTCAAATCTCTTGGCATAACTGAATGAGTGCCTCCAGTAGCATCTGTGTGTTGAAACATCTCAATGGGTATTCTGTCAATTCCTGGAGCCTTCTTCCTCACCAATTCCCTC
>NW_006921673.1:10758409-10770364 GCF_000298275.1 Orycteropus afer afer | reverse complement strand
TATAGTAATTGGCTTTATCTGCTCGAACTGCTCTTTGAAATCTTCTGTTCAGCTCTTTTATCTTGTCATTTCTTCCATTTGCTTTAGCTACTCTTCACTTAGGAGCGCGTAGCATAGTGCTTAAGGCATTTGACTGCTAACCAGAAGGCTAGCAGTTCAAACCCACCACCCACTCCTTGGAAGGAAGGTTGGGCAATCTACTTCTGTAGTGATGCCATCTCAGAAACCCAAGGAGGGGTCCCTATGAGTCGGGTCTGACTTGACGGGACATAACAACAATTCTTCACTTAAGAGCAAGTTTCAGAGTCTTTTCTGCCATCCATTTTGGTCTTTCTTTCTCATATTTTTAATGACCTCCTGCTTCCTTCATGGATGATGCTCTTGATGTCATCCCACAATTTTTCTAATTTTGGGTCACTGGGGTTCAATGCCCAATCTATTTCATAGAATAGAAGTTGGCAGTTCAAACCCACCAGCTACTCCTGGGAAGGAAGATGGGACGATCTACTTCCATAGTGATACTGCCTCAGAAACCCAAGAAGGGGTCACTATGAGTCGAGTCTGACTCAACGGTACATAACAACAACATCATTACAGAAGTAGATCGCCCAGTCTTCCTTCTGAGGAGTGGCTGATGGTTTTGAACTGCCAACTTTCTGGTTAGCAGTCAAGTGCCTTAGGCACTACACCACCAGAGATCCCTCAAATGGATATGAGATAATTGAAAATACCATTGCTTGTCAGGCACATCTTAGTCCTCAAGTTGATATCTTTGCTTTTTAACACTTTCATGTGGTCTTTTACATCTGATTCCCCCAATGTAACATGTCATTTGATTTCTTAATTGTTGCTTCCATATGCTGTGACTGTAGACTCATGTAAAAATGAAATCCTTGTCAACTTTAATAATTTCTTTATTTATCTTGTTGGTGCTTATAGGTCTGGTTGTGAGGATTTTTGTTTTCTTTATGTTGAGGTGTGATCCCTACTGAAGGCTGTAGTTTTTGGTCTTCATCAGGAAGTGTTGCATGGACTCTTCACTTTCAGCAAGCAAGTTTGTGTTATCTGCATATTGCTGATTGTTAGTAAGTCTTCTTCTAGTTCTGGTGCTATGTTTTCTTTCATGTAAGCAAGATTCTTGGATTATTTTATCAGTAAATGGGTTGAATTAGTATGATTACAGAAAACAGCACTGATGCACTCCTTTTTTTAATTTAAACCATGCAATATCCCCTTGTTCTGTTCAAAGGACTGCTTCTTTATTTATTTAAGGTTCTGCATGGGCACAATTAAATGTTCTGGTATTCCTATTCTTCACAATTTTATCCATAATTTATTATGATTCATACAGTTGAATTCCTTTGTGTAGTCAGTAAAACACAGATAAAATTCTTTCTGGTACTCTCTGTTTTCCCAAGATCCATATCCGCTTTCTCTTTTGAATCTGGTTTGGATTTCTGGAAGTTTCCTACTGATATACCACTGCAATTTTTTTTGTATTTTACTTACATGTGATATTAATGCTATTATTCAATAATTTCTACATTTGTTTGGGTCACTTTTCGTTGTAATGAACACTTACATGGATCACTTCCAATAAATTGGCCAGGTAGCTTCTTCCAAATGAGCTAAATATGGTCTCATTTTATTGGCCCCATGTTATAGTAAATTTTGTCATTTCTACTCTGCCTCACTTGAGCTAGCAAGAGTCAGAATTGACTCAAAGACAGCTGGTTTGCCATTTTTTTTTTTTTTTAATTATGCTTTAGGTGCAAGTTTACAGAGCAGAGTTTGTTTTACATTCAACAATTTGTGTACATTTGGTTTCACTCCCTAATTACCATCCCCAACCCTAACCCACTCTCCTCCCCTCCCTTCCCAGTAACCCCCCCCCCATGTCTCTCATACTTATGCACTCCTGTGTGTCTTGCATTTCCTCTGTGTGAATGTTGCCCTTCTGGTGCCCTGTCATTGATTGCTCCAAGGGATACATCTCCATAGAGTATGTGGTTACATTACCCTGGGTTGAGTGGCCCAAGTGTAGGTCTTATTTACTATTGGGCTAAGGGCCAGACCCCGGGAGTGAATTTTATTCTGGGACCTAAATGTATCCCAAGGCCAAAGTATTGGGGGTCCCCCCAGAGTCCATACAACCATTAGTTCTGGTCATTATTGTGTTTTGTATTTTGTTCCTCATTTTCCTCCCACTCTATCCAGGATCTCCAGTTTTGATTCTTTCCTGAATGGTAGGCATTGGTAGCTAGGCACCATCTAGTTCTTCTGGTCTTGAAGTCCATTACATCCTAGGGCTGATTGCTTCCAAACGCCCTTGGTTTTTTGCATCTCAGATGGCTGCTTGAAAACTTTTAAGACCCTAGTCACTACTCATCAATGTAGGAGGAGAAACAAGATTTTTATGTATTTTGTTTTACCAATTGAGTCTGGTGTCCCCTAATACTATGGTCCTGAGTTAGTAGATCCATTAGATCTCTCTCCCACAGTGTCTGACTGTCTGTGAGGGATTACTCTATGTCTGTCTTTTGTTGTTTTTATAAGGATTGCAGGTTATTTGTATCACTGGTATCTGTGCAAGATTAGCCTCAGTTAAATCTATCCGTGGTCTAGAGTATATTCCTTTTCACTGACCCCCATCTGATCTTCTCAGATGCTTATGTGTTTATCAGTAGCCTGGTGTTTGGTGTTAATGGTAATGCAGTATTGTGGATATACTGGTATTACCCTCTGTGGTCTATATCTTATGTGCACAACTTGGTGTCCTCCCTTTCCCTAATGTTATCATGATGGTCGCAGACTCTTTCCATATCATCTCTCCCCTTACCCACCTCAACATGTGGCCACAACTAGCCTGCAATTATTCCCTTCCCTTCCCTTCCCAGCCCAGTAACATGCAAAATGAGTTCCCTTCCTTAAGCAAACCACTCTGTCTTTTTACAGTAATGGGCTCATATAATATTTGTTCTTCTGGACTTGACTTCTTTCACTAAGCATAATGTCCTCCAGCTCATACATGTTGTGAGATGATTCACATATCCTTCATTGTTCTTTAATTTAGAATACTATTCCATTGTGTAAGTGTACCATAATTTGGTTTTCCATTCATCCATTGATGGGCATTTAGGTTGTTTCCATCTCTTTGCTATAGTGAATTGTGCTGCGATGAGCATAGGTGTGCATATGTCTGTTCATGTCTTGCCTCTCATCTCTTTAGGATATATTCTTAGTAATGGAATTGCTGTGTCAAATGGTATTTCTATTTTCAGTTTTTTTCAGGAAATGCCATATTGTTTGCCACAATTATTGTACCATTTTACAATCTCACCAACAGTGCATAAGAGTTCCAATCTCTCAGCAACCTCGCCAGCATTTCTTATTTTCTGTCCTGTTAAACTTTGCTATCATTGCTGGTGTGAGATGATATATCATCATTGTTTTGATTTTCATCTCTCTAATAACTAAAGATCATAAGCAATTCCTTAAGTGTTCATTGGTTGCCAGCATATCTTCTTTAGTGAAGTGTCTGTTCATGTCTCTTGCCCTTTTTTGAATTGGATTGTTTGTCTTTTTGGTGTTGGGGTGTTGAAGTTTTCTATAGATTTGGGAGATAAGTTCTTTGTCAGATATGCCATAAGCAGATATTTTTTCCCAATCCATATGTTCTCTTTTTACCCTTTTGATGAAGTCTTTTGATGCACATAAGAATTTAATTTTTAAAAGGTCCCAGTCATCTAGCTTCTCTCCTACCTCTTGTGAATTCTGGGTTATGGTTGATAGTCTATTTATGCCATAAGTTTGGGCTTCTAGATTTGCCCCTATTTTATCTTTGACAAATTTTATAGGTTAGAGTTTTACACTTAAGTCTTTGATTCAACTTGAGTGTTTTTGTGTATGGGATGAGCTATGAATCTTGTTTCATTTTTCTGCAAGTGGGTATTCAATTTTGACAGCACCATTTGTTAAAGAGGTTATCTCTCCCCCATTTAATGAGTTTTGGACTTTTGTCAAAGATCCGCTGTCCACAGATGGAGATTGGTCTATTTCTGGGCTTGTGATTCTGTTCCAATGATCTATCTATCTATCATTGTACCATTACCACACTGTTTTGAATACTGTGATTGTATAGTAGGTTTTAAGATCTGGGAGTGTGAGACCTCCCATTTTGTTCTACCTCAGTAGTGCTCTGCTTATCTGAGGTCTCTTTCTTTTCCATATGAAATTGTAAAGGTAATTGATTTCCTATTATCTTAATTTTTTTTTTTTTTTGTTATCTGCATCAGGATTACATTAAATGTGTAGATGGCTTTAGGTAGTATTGATATTTTCACAATATTCAGTCTACCTATCTATGAACAAGGGAGGTTCTTCCATTTATGTGGAGCCCTTGTTGTCTCCTGTAGTAGTGTTTTATAGTTTTTTTTTTTTTTTTTTTTTTTTTTGTATAGGTCTTTTGTGTCTGTGGTAAGATCTATTCCTAGATATTTTACCTTTTTAGTAGCTATTGTAAATGGTATTGTTTTGCTTATTTCTTTTTCAGAGGTCTCTTAGTGCAGAGGAATCCAACTGATTTCTGTATGCTGACCTTGTATCCCGCCACTTTGCTGAATCTCTCTATTAGTTCCAGTTGAGTTTTTGCTGATCATCTTGGTTTTCTATGTATAGGCTCATGTAATCCACAAATAGAGATAGCTTTACTTCCTCTTTGCCAATTTGGATGGCTTTTATTCCTCTTTCTTACCTTATTGCCCTAGCCAGGGCTTCCAATACAATGTTAAATAGGAGTGGTGATAGAGAGAAGCTCTGTCTGGTTCCTATTCATAAGGGGAGTGCTTTGAGTATTTCTCCATTAATAATGATGTTGGTTGTTGGCTTTGCATATATGCTCTGTATTATGTTGAGGAATTTCCCTTCTATCTCTATTTTGCTGAGAGTTCTGAACAGGAATCGGTGTTGTATTTTATCAAATGCCTTTTCTGCATCGATTGATATAATCATATGGTTCCTTTCTTTTGTTTTGTTTATATGGTGGATTATATTGTTTGTTTTTCTGATGTTGAACAATCCTTGAATACCAGGTATGAATCCCACTTGGTCTGGATGTATTATTTTTTTTGTATGTTGTTGAATTCTCTTGGCTAGGGTTTTGTTGAAGATTTTCACATCTGTGTTCATGAGGGATATTGGTCTGTAGTTTTCTTTTTTAGTGTAGTCTTTCTCTGGTTGTGGTATTATTGTTATGCTTGCTTCATAAAATGAGTTTGGGAGTAATCCAACTTTTTCTATGTTCTGGAATAGCTTGAGTAGTATAGGTGTCAACTATTCTCTGAATATTTGATAAAATTCTCCACTGAAGCCATTAGAGCCAGAACTTTTTCTTGTGGGAAGTTTTTGTTTTTGTGACCTGTTCAATTTCTTCCTTTGTTATGGGTGTGTTCACGTATTCTATCTCTGAGTGGGATAGTTTAGGTAAGTCTTGTGAGTCCAGAAACTTGTCCACCTCTTCTAGGTTCTTGAATCTGTTGGAGGACAGTTTTTCAAATTTTTCTGTTAGTATCTTATTTCAGTTGGTACTGTTGTGATGACACCCTTTTTGTTTACTATTCTTGTAACTTGGATCTTCTCTTTCTTTTCTTTTGTTAGATTGCCAATGGTTTGTCAAATTTGTTAATTTTTTCAAAGAGCCAGCTTATTGTTTTGCTGATTTTCTCTATTGTTTTCTTTTCTGTTTCTTCTATTTCTGCTCTGGTCTTTATTATTTCCTTACTTCTAGATACTGCAGGATTCTTTTGTTGTTCTTTTTCTAGTTGTTGGAGTTGTTGAATTTCTGTGTTGATTTTGATGTATGCATTTATTGCTATAAACTGACCTCTAATTACTGCTTTCACTGTTTCCCATAGGTTTGGTATGATGTATCTTCAATCTCTTTTATTTCTAGGATTTTTTTTATTTCTTCCATGGTGGTTCAAACCCACCATCAACTCTTCAGAAGAAAAGTTTGGCAATCTACTTCCACAGTGATACCACCTCGGAAACCCGAGAAGGGATCACTATGAGTAGGAGCTGACTCACTGGTAGTGAGGATTTATTTATTTATTTTTTTATTACTCAGTAGTTTTTGAGCAATGTATTGTTCAACTTCCACATCTTTGATTTTTTTTTTCCTTGATCTTCCTATTATTAATTTCTAATTTTATGACATTGTGGTCTGAGAAGATGCTTTGTGGTATTTTCAATATTTTTAATTTATTGAGGCTTGTTTTATGTCCTAACATATGATCTATTCTGGTGAATGATCTGTGTGCACTGGAAAATAATGTGAATTGTGCTTTTATTGGGTGGAATGCTCTGGTAGCATAGTGCCTAAAGCACTTGACTGCTAACCAGAAGGCTGATCTCACCAGCCACTCCTCAGAAGGAAGATGAGGCAATCTACTTCTGTAGTGATACTGCCTCGGAAACCCAAGGAGGGATTGCTATGAGTCGGGTCCAACTCAACAGCACATAAAAACAACAAAAACCTGAGGTCAAGTTGGCTGATTGGGTTGAGTTCTTCTGTATTTTTGTTGAGTTTTTCTTCAGTTGATCAGTCCTTCCTTGAAAGTGGTATGTTAAAGTCTCCTACTACTATTGTAAAGTTGTCTATTTTCCCTTTCAATTCGATTAATATTTGCTTCACACATTTTGGAGCACTTTCATTGAGTGCATAGGTATTTATTAATTATAAATAATATAATTTATACAATTTACCCTTTCAGCATCATATAGTGACCTTCTTTGTCCTTTATGTTGTTTTTCACTTTAAATTCTATTTTATCAGAAAATAATATTGCCACTCCTGCTCTTTTTTGGTTACCTATGACTTAGTATATATATTTTTTTCTACCTCTTCACCCTTAATTTGTTTTTATCTTTGTGTCGAAGGTGGGTCTCTTGTAGGCAGCATATCTATGAGTCTTCTTTTCATATCCAGTCTGCCATTCTCTCTCTCTTGATTGGTGCATTTAGTCCATTCACATTGAGTGTAATTAGTGGTAGATAGAAACTGATTGCTGTCATTCTATTGTCATTTTTTTGTAGTACTGTTGGAGTTTCTTTGGTCCATATACTTTTGTGTGCTGAGCTTGTTTTGTTGTCAAGTGTTTCGTCTCTTTTCTTCTTTATTGTTGGTTTTGTGTTTACTAAGCCCATATGTTTTTATTCCTTCTGGGTTTGCTTAGGGGGATTGTTAATTTTCTCTTTGGTTATCTTGGAGTGAATTCTTATCTCTATATGTTTGGAACAGTCTGTTTTATGAGGACTCTGTCCTCTTTTCCTCTTCATTTGGAAGTTTTGTACTTAGAATTTTTATTCTTTCTATTTGATTAGTGGCTGTTGTTGTGTGCAGATTGACTTACTTGTTTTTTAGTGTAAAATGTTTTATTGTCTTATTTTGAGTATCTATTTCTGAATTTGTTTTAGTGTTGATGTCATGTGTCCTGATTTTGTTGTTCTGTGTTATGAGTTCTCTATTGGAAGTACTTCCTTAAGCATTTCTTGTAGGGTTGGTCTGGTTTTCTGTTTGTCTGAGAATATCTTGATTTCACCCTCATATGTGATGGACAGTTTGACTAGATATAGGATTCTTGGTCGAAAGTTCTTTTCCTACAGTGTTTTATATATGCCATCCCGTTGTCTTCTTATGTGCATAGTTTCTGCTGAGTAATCACAACTCAGCCTAACTATTTTATTATTATAAGTAATATTTCTTTTGTCCCGGGCAGCTCGTGAGATTCTTTTTTTGTCTTTGGTTTTGGAGAGTTTGATTATGATATGCCTTTGTGTTATTCTCTTGGGATCTATCCTATATGGGGTTCTTTGACTTTTTGAACAAATATCTTTTCTTCCTTAATGAAATGGGGGAAGTTTTCTATTAATAAGTCTTTCACAATTTTCTCAGTGTATTTATTTATTATTTATTTACTTACTTATTTATTTACTTATTTATTTATTTTGCCTCTTGTTCTGGAGTTCCAGTGAGGCATATGTTGTTTCTTTTCATGTCATCCCATATAACTCTTATGTTCTCTTCATTTCTTGTAAATCTTTTTTCTGATTTTTCTTTATACAGGCTGGTGTTGAGGAATTTATCTTCTAATTTGGAAATGCATTTTTCAGCCAGTTCCAGACTATTCTTTTGTTCATCCATTGGGTTGTGTAATCCTATAATTTTAGTATTCATCTTCTGGATTACTAACAGCTATTTTTGTATGAGTTCCAATTGTGTATTGATCTTGTTATTTTGTTCTTGAATGGTTTTCCTGAGATTTTCCAGGGTACAGTCTGTGTTCTCCTTGATTCTGTATGGGGTTTCCTTAAGCTCTCATAGAGTTCTATAAACATACCTTTTAAATTCCTTCTTGGATAATTCTGTTGCCTCCTCTTCCTCCACGTTTAGTGAGACTTTTTTTGGGGATTTTTAGTTCTATTTTCTTATGCTGTTTTTTGTTTGTTTGTCTGTTTTGAGGTTGCCTGTTGTTCCCCAGATTTTTGAAGTTGTCTTTTTATGTATTGAGTATTTTTGTCTTGGTTTTATGATATTTTTTTTGAAAGCTGGAGCTGGTGGTTTTTTTTTTTTTTTTTTTTTTTTTTGGGGGGGGGTAGTATTAATTCAGGTGTTCTGGATTGCTCTGCAGTTTTCTTTGTGATGATGGAATCACTGTGTGGAATGTGGATGCAGGTCTCTGTTCATCATGAAGGGGGTTTAGGATTTGAGCTGTCAGGTGTTTTGGTGGCTTAAAGATGTTTTTCTATTAGATGAGGCAGGGGAGAGGTGGGAAAAGGAGGAAGAAATGGAAAAAAAAAAAGTTCCAAGGTGCCAGTAGCCATTTCCAGGAATTTACCTAGGCTTCTAATAATGATGTTTTACTGTTACTCATAGGCCCGCAGCTCAAGTTTGGACCCCAATTGTTAGGGGGCTGCCACTTTCTGCCAGATTCAGATAGTCGCAATAACTCTGCAGTCCAGGCCCCTCCATGCCAAAAAAGTCGTCCTAGAATAGCTGCCCTGATCCATGCTGTGAGTTCATCCCAGTGCCCACTCACTTGCAATGTGTTTCCCTCTCTCCTCCTGATTCAGTGGCACCTGGAGCCAGAGGAATCTCTGCTCCCTTCCAACTGTTCCAAGTTTACTAATAAAAGCGGGTGCTGAAGGTAGATCCATAGAGTGGGTGCAGATCCTACATTGTGTTCTCTCCACTGCCCCAGGAAGCCCTGCTATGCCCCATCTCACCAGTTGCTCAGAGCTCCATAGGCCAGGTTTTTATTCTTTCTGTGTAATTGCACTGCCCCTCCCTCCTTTCTAATCCTACTCCCCTGAGTTTGGTGTACTCTGACTTAATGAGCTATTCAGAGCATCAGAATCCCCACTCTAAACTGCTGCACCTAGTTTTTCAGGCACTAAAATGCTAGACAGAACTAACATGTGTTACAGGTAAGACACAATCTTCCCATCCTCCTTGTTTCATTTTTTAAAGAATATTCAAGGTGACACTGGAGTTGTGAGAAACATCCATCTGACTTAAATTCCTAAATCAGAAATTTAATGTGATTCACAATAGCTGATTCTAGCTACATGGGCTTCACCTAGAGATTTGAAACTTCTATGACTCAATTTTGTTACTTTAAAACAGAAACAAATTATCTACTACATACATTTGTTGTAAAGATAATACAGGGTTTATCTACACAAAATAATTGTATAAAGGAGAATACAAATATAACAATATGCTCATTTAGATTTATACAATACAGTTTGATACATCCACAGCTTTCTCTTGGAGTGAGAAAGAAAGGAATAACATAATTGTTTTAATTATAATCACTACCATATATAAGGAGCTCTGGTGGAGTAGTGCCTAAAGCACTTGACTGCTAACCAGAAGGCTGGCAGTTCAAACCCACCAGCCACTCCTCAGAAGGAAGATGGGATGATCTACTTCTGTAGTGATACTGCCTCAGAAACCCAAGGAGGGGTCACTCTGGGTCGGGTCCCACTCAATGGCACATAACAACAACAACAACAACCATATATAAGTATTACAATCATTAGCATAGTTCAAACAAATTTTATATCATTGTTTATTACCACTAATATTATGAAAAAAGGGTATATTGTCAAAATGATCATATTACTTTAAGTGAAATCTTAGTAAGTCCTAAAACATTTTGAGATTTATCAGCATTTTACTTCTATATTCCTACTATTCTACCAAGTAGTTTTTTTTTTTTTTTCCCTAAGGAAATACACTAAATTCTTTAAATGTAGTTTAAAGAATTGATGAAGAAAAAATAGTGACCAGGAGCCAATATCTAGCAGAAAAAGCAAGAACCTATAATCTCCATATAAGATAAAATTATAAGCAAGGAATCAATAGATCTGAGTTAAAGTAATATAAACATTATGAATATAGTTAAAAATCTATAATGTCAAATGTTTAAATCAGCACAAAAGAGAAAAAGATCAAGGGCATTTGCTTTCATTAATAGAGATGCCAGTCTTAAACCAAAGACAAAATATAACTATGGTACAGCAGACATGGGTGAAGTTGATTGTAGGAAATTAGCTAGTGCTTTCATAGGACTAAAAATATTTTGATAATTAATATTAAATATTATATAATTTATTTATATATAATAGTATATGTTATAATAATATAATTATATATTTAAATATATATAATTAGCTCTGGTGGCATAGTGCATTTGACTGCTAACCAGAAGGTTGGCTGTTCAAACCCAACAGCTACTCCTTGGAATGAAGTTTGGGTAATCTACTTCTTTAGTGATACCACCTCAGAAACCCAAGGAGAGGTGGCTATGATTTGGATCTGACTCCATAGCAGTGAGTTTTCAGTTTTAATAATATTTATCTGTACTAAGTTAAAATCATAAAGGTATCAAAAATTCAAAGAAGTTTAAATGTCATTTGGCATCAGGATGTTTGGAAGCTTAAAATGCACATATTTTCTTTTATTCATGAGAAACGAAATGTGGTCTCCACCCCCCCAATATAGCAATACACTTAATACTCACTTTATTTTTCTTCAGTACATTCCATCTTTAAATTCTGTTGCTTTAAATCTTTTAAAAAGTCTCTATAATCCATATTCCTTGATTACATTTCAAACAACTTAATTTTTAATTGATTTTCCTATATGTACTTAAATATTGCTTTAACATTCTGACTCTAATTCCTTTGTTCTTATTTAAAACTTGAACATTTGCCTTTTCTACTACTTTATTTTGATTTGTGTTTGATTTTTCTTTATATGATAATAGTATATCCTTATCAAAGCTACCTGGTTATTGAACAATAGAATTAAATTTTGAACTTACTAACTTTGCTAACATTTTTGTTTTTTCAACTCTATCAATTTTCCTGTGGAAAAAGAGTGAAAAATTCAAGATCTGACTGTAGTAGTGTGATGGTTAATGTTTGTCAGCTGGGCTACTCCATGATTCTCAGTTGTTTGGCAGTTATGATGTAATTTGGCAGGTATGTGATGTTGTAGCCACTCCCCATTTTGTGATGTGATATAATTTAACACTTCCATGATAAACCAAACCAAACTCACTGCCATTGAGTTGGTCCAAACTCATAGCCACACCTCCTTGGGTTTCTGAGGGGGTATCACTACAGAAGTAGATTACCCAGCCTTCCTTCCAAGGAGTGGCTGGTGGGTTTGGACCTCCAGGGTTCTGGTTTGCAGTCAAATGCCTTAGACACTACTTCCATGATAAGGTCTGATAAATTGTAATCATCTATATGATCAGATCTGCTATGAAGAATCAATCAAATAAAAGGGAGTTTTCTGGAGGGTGTGGTCTGCATCCAATATATATGGGAATTCTGGAAAAGCTGTCTCTCTCTCTCTCTCTCTCTTTATATATATATATATATATA
>NW_006921673.1:10751493-10758309 GCF_000298275.1 Orycteropus afer afer | reverse complement strand
TATTATTATTGCTAGCACTGGATCCTACATCCAGCTCACAATCACCTGACCTTTGGTTCTTAGACTTGAATCAGAAGACTGCCATATTGCCTACCAGCCTTGAGGTTTGTTGTCTGGCCTCCACAACCCATGAGCCATTAATCTGCCATCTGACCCACCAATCTGGGATTCATCAGCTCCTGCAGTTACCTAAGTCAAGGGAAGCCTTCAGCCTGACCCAAGAATCTGGGATTTGCTTGCCTCTACAACATATAAATTATTTCCTTGAGATAAATCTTTCTCTATATGTATACATATATAAGCTTCACTGGTTTTGCTTCTCTAGAGGACCCAGCCTAAGACAACTACTCATGCAGATTTTCTTTGCTTCATCATTTTGAGTATTGCTGTTTGTTGTGTTTTGTTTTAGTGCTGTGTTTGTTCCTTTTCTATCTAGTCTCTACTATTTGGATTTTCAGCAACCTGACTGATTGAATAGTTACTGAATAGTGTTTTAGAAATAAAAAATATTTTCTGTGATACTATTTCTGTTATATATTTCTGTGATGAATGAAGAGAAAAAGGAACCAAAAATATGTTCACCAAGAAAATCAAATGTGCTTTGACTTTCTCTTAGAGGTGTGATTACAGGTAATTTTTAGTTTCTTCTTCATGCTAGTATGTTTTCAAAATTTTCTCAAAATGTGTGCGTATATATGTGTGTGTGTATATGTGTATATATATATATATATATATATATATACACACACACACATATTTTATGAACAATTTTTATAACAACAACTACTACAAATGCAAGAATAATAACACCTGTTGGTTTTGAGTTCCCATGGCAATTCCATGTGTTTCAAAGAAGAACTGCTCCCTAGGGTTTTCTTCACTATAATTTTATGGAAGCATTTCACCAGGCCTTTCTTCTCTGGAACAACTAGCTGGGCTCTGATGCCAATCTTTTAGGTTAGCAGCCAATGACAAACTGTTTGCACCATCCAGGCATCAATGCACCATCCAGGGACACACAAATATCAAAAAGAGTTTAAATAAGTGACTGCTACCCAATGGATCCTGTTTGTCTCTGAATCTGGGAACTGAGAATAGCAGTTTGGCATTTAAAAGTAGACTTAAGTTAGAATCCCAGCTTTATCACCTAAAGCTTTAACTCCTAAAACTATTTAACTCCTAAAACTATTATGAAGTTTAAAGAGATAATAAATATAAAATGCTTAGCACAGTGTTTGGAGCATAAGATGTGGACAATTAAACAACAAGAGCAGTCTTGAAATACTGTTTTATCAGTTTTATGAAGGAAGAGGTGTGTTTTATTTTATGAACTTAGATATCAGGGCATCTTGGAGTAAGAATCTGTTTGACATGAACCAACAAACACATCATAAGAGGCATAGTTCAAAAACTATGTTAATTTTACTGCAGAAGGTGGTATTGTTGTTAGTTGCCATCCAGTCAATTCCATCTCATGGGAACCTCCCTCATGTGTAGAGAGTAGAACTGCTCCATCGAGTTTTCAAGGTTGTAACATTTTGAAAATAGATCTCTAGTCTTGTTCTCAGAGACATCTTGGGTGGGTTTTACTCAAAGACATTTTCTGAATCTTTTTTGTATATGAAAATAATGGGATATGATAAAGAAGGCATCAGTTTAATGAAGCCTTCTTCAGCAAACACAATGAGAGTTATTTACTTTATTTCAGGGTCCAAACTAGAATTTTTGGCTCCAGAGCCCTAAGAAATTCTAATCACTCCCTAGAATAAAAAATGCTTATCAGATCACAAATTCTCAAAGAATTCTTTCCTACTAAGTTTCTCCCAAATCACTCTATGTTTATCATGTTTCTACTCATAACTGTTATGTCTAAGCTTTTTTGCATTTTTTATATGTGTATTTTTCCTAAGATAAACAATGAATTCTACAGGAGGTTGTGCAATTTTATTCAATATGTGGCATAAACAAACTTAAAAAAAATCAGTATTTATCGAGTACTTGAAGAATGTCTTAGATACAACTTTAAATAAAGGTGTGTGTGTGTGTGTGTGTGTGTGTGTGTATATATATATATATATATATATATATATATATATGTTAGTGAAAGAACTGATATTATCAGAGTTTTTCCAGGGGGTGATGCATTTGAATAATTGAAACATTTCTCAATAACTCAAGTGGGCTAGAAAATATTTTTCTCACAAAGGAGCTTAAGATATTTCCTGAACCATTTGTGTAAGTAATGAGCATGTTGAGAAATTTTCTTAGCTTTCAAAGACAATAAAGAGATAGGTTTTTCCTAAATTAATAAAGCAAAATAGAAATATCATCTGTCTGTAGTACATAATTAAGCCTTAACCCAAAGGAATGAATAAAATTCTGTTCAAGTAAATGCATGGTTTTTGTTTTTAAATGATCACTAAAATGCAGTTTTGAAACAAGCAGCAAATAAATCCAGTATTATATTTTTCTTGTACTGTTCTCATTTCCCAAAGGTAAGTTTCCTTCAATGCCAATTATTTATTCTATATGATCACTATCCATCTCCAAATATATTCTCTGCACACATGAAAGCATAATTCTGATGGAAGCATTGAAGTTAGAGTAGTGATTTAATTCTCAGCATATTCCAAATTGTATATTTTTAGAAATAACTGATGAAAGTCTTCAGAAAATGGAAAGGAAAGGAGAAAAGAGATGATGGTCTCAACCATTCTGTTAAGTGGGACAAATAAGAAATAGAAAGGTTTTTTTTTTTTTTTTGGTCAAAGAAGCTTCTGGTGGTAGATGATTTATGTAACTCTTACAATGATTTTCTAAACTGTTAGATTATCAGAAGCTTCATTCGTTCTGCAAAGTTTTCTTTGATATGTAGTTCTAAGACTTCCCATGTGTTTTTATAGTTGAAGATTTTAATTAAGGGTTTTATATAGGATTGTTTCTTTTCAACACAAAGATGGTAACCAAAATATTTAAAGTTAAGTTCTCCTACAGTGCCTGTTAACTACAATTGTGAATTATAGTTTTGGCGATGGTATAGGTGGACATGTGAGGAAAGGAAGCATGAATGACAAGTGACAAGAATTGAAAATGGTGTTCCAGTATCCAGCACTTTCACTTTAGTTTCATTATCTTCTAATTTGATACAAAATTCAATGTCTTAATTTAATTAAACTTTATGTTTTTTGTTGTTGTTGTTGTTGTTGTTGTTGTTGTTGTTATTGTTGTTAGGTGCCATCAAGTCAGTTCCAACTCACAGAGATTGCCCAGCCCTGCACCATACTCACAATCATTTCTATGTTTCAGCCCATTGTTGCAGCCACTGTGTCAATCCATTTCATTGAAAATATTCCTCTTCCTCTTTTTCTTGACTCTCTACCAAGATTGATGTTCTTCTCCAGGAACTGGTTCCTCCTGATAACATGTCCAAAGTACAAGAGATAAACACTCTAAAGAGAATTCTGACTGTACTTCTTCCAATAAAGATTTATTCATTTTTCTGAAAGTCCAAATATATTTATCATTTTCACCAACAACATAATTGAAAGGTCTTAATTCTTCTTTGGTCTTCATTATTCATTATCCAGCATTCACATATGTATGAGTCAATTGAGAATATTAAAGTTTGGGATTGGTACATCTTAGTCCTTAGAGCAACATCTTTGCTTTTTAACACTTTAAGGTGGTCTTTTGGAGCAGGTTTGCTAAATGCAATAAGTTGTTTGACTTTATGCCAATTATTTTTTTCTGGATCTTTCAAGGAATATTTGTGTCCCAGAGGTCCATATTGCATATTTAATCTGTTTGTTTTTATCTAATTCTAAATAAAATGAAATATTTTCACTTTTTTTCTGTAACAATAACAAGGGAAACAGTTGTGCATAGAAATAATTGATGTTTACATGTTAAGAAATATTATCATTGTTATACTTGCAAGCAAGACATGGTCTCATTTACTTGAGCAAGAGAAAATCATTTAGACAAGTATATAGGTTTCTATAAAAACTATTTGAAACAACAAGCATCCATAGAATCTTGTGATTATTTACATTCAATTTAATTGATTTAATGCTACACAATTTCCTTTTTGAAAATCATAATAACCGTCAGAAATATAATAACATTCTATTAGTGTGTCACTTTTCACATTAAGAAACTCTTCACATTAACAAGCATTAAACTCACAGTAAAATGTATCCTACAGTAACTACCAAATAGTGTTACTATTCACCACAATGTTAATTTTCTATGATTAAAGTTTAATAATAGCTAACATTGTGATTGACATTTATTTCAAACATATTTGAGTCAAACATCAAAGTAATTGTAATGTGTTGGGTCTTATTGGTTTCACATTAGCTACAAGGGCTAAATTAAAATTTATTATTAGCTACAAGGGCTAAATTAAAATTTATTATTATCTAAAATGCCTTTTTGTTTAATGTTTTAATCTCATGTTTTGTAACTTTCAGGGAATTCAGGTACAAATATGTATCATTAAAAATACTCTAAAAATTGCTTCACACTTTCCAAATGTACCTGAAACCTGCCAAAATTACTTTGTGAAATAAAAATTACCTTTAATAAGGCACACAGAATAAATTAATATTTTAGGATCAAAGATTAAATTCAAAGCCTGGATTTTCTCAAGTAATAGTCACTCAAAATATAAGATTCAGCCAAGTAATATTTGTGCAGTTTTGCCTTAATTATCAAAATACACAGATATGTATCTGCTTTTCTTCTCCTATCCAGGTCTCTCTTTTCTCATATACCTCTCCAAATTAGTTATATTACTAAGAACACATACATTAACAGGCATAGCATTATATTTGATAGTTGACTTTATTGTGTAGTAGGTTAAGGATAGAAGATAAAGAGATAGACAAAAGGAGGTCTGTTTATAGAAGCCTAGTGCAAGACGTTCTTTAGATAATGACAAACTATGCCTCACAACTCTGAGTGTGTGCATATGTTTGCATACAGGTTTATTCATGACAATGTGGTTTGCACTAGGTCAAAAAGACAGAGAGAAAAAATATGTTATTTTTTTAAAATTATTACCACAGAGAGAGTTCTGGTAAGATGGCGTACTAGGTAGAAAGACTGCAGAGATCTTTTTCAACAAAGAAAAGGGAAGCCAATTAACATAGACATAGAAGATAATCCTGGACCCCTGAGCCTTGAAGGGAAGGATATAGAAGTGGATTAAACCCCAACTAGCAAAAGAATTTGCATGAAAATACAAAAAAAAGGAGACATATGGAGCTGTGGTCTGGCAGTGATCCTGAGCAATCCTGACAGCACAGACAGCTTGGAGATTCCCGAGTCATGGTACGGCCTAAGAATTAACCTAAAAATCAGCCCTGCTAGCCAGGGACTGCACAGAGGACTGCTCTGGTGGCTGGGGAATAAATGGAGAAGGCAAAGAGAAAGACAGGCTGAGCTGTGGACTTTTGACGGTATAGAGGGTGGTGCCATTTTGAATGTTTACAAGTGGCTTGACCATTTTGTATATTTAAAGAGACAGTGCTTTCCCAGATTCCAGGGGCTTAAGAACAGGTTCTGTTTGCCAGAAACCCCAAGGACACTCAGGACCTGCATGACTGAAAAAGTGTGACATTCCTCTTGTTACTCTTATACCCCATACCCACTTGGTGAACAGAGGTGAGGCCATCCCCCACTCCCACCCACCTTCTGGGCCAGCAAGAACTCCATCCCAGTCTCTGTGCTCAGACGGAGCCTAGGTGTCCTGCCCTATCCTCCACCAATTTTTTTTCTCTATTTTTATATTTATTTTTTTCTTTTTCGCTTTCTTTTTTTCTGGTGTTTAGTTTGTTTGTATTTCTTTGTTTTAAAACTACTATTACCATTAATAATTTTGTCTTTTTTACTATTATCATTTATTTTTCCCATCTCAGGTCCTAGTTTACAGCTTTTTTTCCTTTTCCTTGTTCCAGGTTGAAAAAAAAAATAATAATGTATTTATTTTTCTCCTTTTTTTCTCATGGTTAACTCTGTTACTTGTTTTTCTTTTTGCATTTTCCCTATTTTTTTCATTATTTTCCTTCTCTACCTTTTTCTCTTAGTGCCCTATCACCAGATATTGCAGATTTTCTTATTTTATTCATCTTCTTTTTCCATTTTTTTCTCTTTTTTGGTTACTGTGTGATTACATAGTGTGTTTGTTCTCCATGTGATTTTATTTTTTAGATGGTTATTCAATTGTAATTTTTGTCTAACTGAGGCGGAGACAGCAAGAGTCCTCATAAGACACAACTACACCACAACTCCTCCAACATCACTTACTTTGGAAGAGCCACTATCTCCTTTCCCAACAATGGGTCAATGATAAAAAAACCACCAAGAAAAGCCTGAATCACCCTTGGCTGCTCTTTTCAAACAGTTAACAGAGATCTAAATACACCAATGCCAGGATGTCTCTGAGAAAACAGACCATCACAGTCCACACAAAGAAACAGGATACAGTGGTAGAAAAAAGGGAGCAGGATACAGATCCTGAAAACATCCCTGAGGCAGAAGCAGCATTGGAACTCTCTGATAAGGAATTCAAAAGAACTATCTTTAGGTATCTTCAAAGGGTTGAGAAACAGAGCAAAGAAAAAACAGAAAAAAAAACTTAGAAGAATTTTGGAAGAAAATACAAGAACAAAATGACAAAATAAATGAAAAATTAGAAATCATTCTAAATCTACAGATAGAAATCCAGAAGATTACAGAAATAGATAACACATTGGAAGGGCAAAGGAGAAGAATTGATGCGATGGAAGACAGAATTAATGAAATTTAAGACAA
>NW_006921673.1:10743518-10744649 GCF_000298275.1 Orycteropus afer afer | reverse complement strand
TTCTGCCCTGCTGTTTTGTGTGTCCCTTTGCTGTCCCTGGGGCTGACTGCTCCTCTGTCCGAGTTCCTGGCTTTTATCCCCTTTCTCCTGCTCTCAGGTCCTGCTGCTTTGGGTGGGCCTGAGTTTCCTCTCCTCACCTAATCCCTTTGGCTGATTGCTCTTCTCTCTGGCTTCCTGGCTTTTTATTTCCCTTTCTCCTGCTCTTCTGGCTTGCTACTCTGGACGGGTCTGAGTTTGTCTCCTCACGTAATCCCTTCGGCTGATTGTTCTAATCTCTGGCTTCCTGGCTTTTAATCCCCTTTCTCCTGCTCCTTCCGCCTGCTACTTTGGGCATCCCTGAGTTGTCTCTCCTCACCTGTAACCCTGGGGCTGACTGCTGTTCTGTCTGGCAATGTAGAATCTGCAAAACACCACATAACATGGACGAACTTGGAGGACATTATGCTAAGTGTAATAAGTCAATCACAAAGGGACAAATATTGTATTAGTCCGTTATTGTAAAAGTCAAGGAAAGGTTTATCTATGGTAAGAAGTTTTCTTTGTTGGCTACCAGGGATGGGAGGGGAAGAGAGGGAACACTGTTGGATAGATAGAGATTATTGATTTGTATGAAGAGAAGGGCAATTTACCAAATGTGAGTGAGCAATATGGTGGCATTGAGGAGGAGGAAGACCTAGAGAGGTACATGGGAGGTACAGACAACAAAGATGAACCCTTTTGCACATACTGTACTGCATTGTCAGTGAAGGCAGACATGGGTACATGGGTGGATAGATGGGTGGTCAGGCTGAACTAATATGTCTATGAAATGGGGCGTGTATCCAAGAACATGTATAGTCGGGTTGTTGGCAGACAATGGTCTTATAAGTTTATGTGAATGATCAGAATTTCCAGGTGTATAGTGGAGCTGACAAGGGGCAACTTTGTGGTCACTACTTGGTCACAGCCAGCTACCCAGATGGACCAAGTAGTTGAACCTGTGGGCTTGGGACTATAGTCACAGGGGACATCAAGCTCAATTGGGATAACATACTATACAAAACATTGTTCCACCTCCTACTTTGTTCAGTAGTGACTGGGATCTTTAAAGCTAACAAGCTGCCATCTAGATGCAACGATGGGTCTCTCCTC
>NW_006921673.1:10737273-10742557 GCF_000298275.1 Orycteropus afer afer | reverse complement strand
GGTTTCCGAGGCAGTATCACTATGGAAGTAGGATTGCCCAACCTTCCTTCCGAGGAGTGGCTGGTGGGTTTGAACCGCCAGCCGTCTGGTTAGCCCATATTAGTTCACCACAAAAAGAACTATTTAGATAGTGTAGTCAGCTTAAACAATGCTAACTGGAGAAAAACGGGAAGCTGTAAATTCATCATGGAAGTCTTAATAAGACCATGATGAATATATATCACATAGAAAGAACACAGATATTAAAAGTAACAGTTCTCAGTTTGTGCTTTGTAGAAAAATATTTCTATTAAAAAACAATGTGGGTAAAATTATAAACATCTCAGGAAAAAAATAGAACAGCCATAACTTTGAAAAAAGCAATAACTTCTTAAACCCACACAAAATGCTTAATGGAATGGATGCTTATAAATTTGACTTTATTAAAATTAAGAAACTGTGTTCATCTAAGAACACCATCATTTATAGACGTTAAGAACAAGATATATATGTGCAGAATATTTTAGCAATATATATATTTTACAAAAGACTCATATGCAGAATACACACACACACATACACGTATGTAAATGTATATATATGCATCTGTTAGTTGCTGTCAATTTGGATCCTGACTCATGGTGCCCTCATGTGTTAGAGAGTAGAAATACTCCATAGGATTTTCTTGTGTCTAATCTTTATGGAGCCCAGGTGTTGCAGTGGTTAAGTGCTCAGCTACTAACCAAAATGTTGGCACTATAATCCATCAGCCACTTTCCGTGAGAAAGATGAGACAGTCAGCTCCTGTAAAGATTTACAGCCTTAGAAATCTGTGGGACAGGTCTGCTTTGTCTTATAGGGTCATTATTAGTTGAAATCAATTTCATGGCAATTGGTTGCTGGTTTTTTTTAACCTTTATGGAAGTAGTTTGCCAAACTTTTATTCCATGGAACCACTGGGGGGGTTCAAATCAACAACCTGGTGTTAACATCCAATTGCAAATCTCTTGTGCCACCCAGGCCCTTCCATATATGTGTGTGTGTATGGGTGTGTGTGTGTAGGTTTGTGTGTGTATACATATGTGTGTGTGTGTATTATGTTATTACTTTTGAATTATCTTCAGCAAAGCACATGTTTCTTATTATATATACTTGCAAGCAAGGCATAGTTTAATTTACTGAGCAAAAGAAAATCATTTAGACAAGTATATGGGTTTCTATAAAAATTATTTGAAACAATAAAGGTCCATAGAATCTTGTGATTATTAATGATATTGTTTGATAATTTCCACATTCTGATGGCTCACTTTTCTTTGAAATGGGCACAAATTTAGATCTCTTACAGTCGGTTGGTCAGGTAGTTGTCTTCCAAATTTCTTTACATAAATAAGTAAGCACTTCTAGTGTTCTGTTTATTGAAACATATGAATGGGTATTCATTCCATCAGTTCCTGGAACCTTGTTTTTTCCAAATTCTTTCAGAGCAACTTGGACTTCTTCCTTCAGTACCATTGGATCTTGATCATGCACTACCTCCTGAAATGTTTGAACATCGACCAATTCTTTCTGGTATTGTGTTTCTTTTGATGCTTCCTGCATTATTCAGTATTTTAGACATAGACTCCTTCAGTATTGTCGTTGAAGGCTTGAAGTTTTCATCAATTCTTTCAGCCTGAGAAATGTCAAGCTAGAAATATCCTTAGTTTTTCTAATTCCAGGTCTTTGCACATTTCATTATAGTACTTTACTTTGTCTTCTCGAACTTCTTTTTGAAATCTTCTGTTTAGCTCTTTGATTTCATCATCTCTTTCACTTATTTTAGCTACTTTATATTCAAGAGCAAATTTCAGAGTCTCTTATGACTTCCATTTTTATTTTATTTTACTTTCCTGTCTTTTCAATGAGCTTTTGCTTTCTTCAATTATGATGTCATTCCTCAACCTTCTGGTATTTGATAATTGGTGTTCAATGCATCAAATATATTTTTCATATGGTCTCTAAATGCAGATGGGATATAATCAAGGTTGTGTTTTGGCTCTCATGGACTTGCTTTACTTTTCTTCAGCCTAAACTTGAACTTGCATCTGAGCAATGGTTGTCTGTTCCATAGTCAGTTCCTGTTTTATTTTGACTGATGATGATATTGAGCTTCTCTGTCACCTCTTTCCACAGATGTAGTCAATTTGATTCCTGTGTATACCATCTGGCAAGGTCCACATGCATAGTCACTATTTATGTTGTTGAAAAAAAAAAGTATTTGCAATGAATAAGTCTTTGGTCTTGCGGAATTCTTTCATGGAATCTCCAGCATTTCTATCATCAAGGCCATATTTCCTAACTACTGATACCTCTTTTTTCCAACTTCTGCATTCCAATCATTAGTAACTAACAACACATTTTGTTTGTATTTTTTGTCTATTTCACAGTGCAGAAGTTGGTAAAAATCTTCAATTTCTTCATCTTTGGCTTTGGTGGCTGGTGCATAAAATTGAACAATAATCTTATTAACTGGTCTTCCTTATAGGTATATGGATATTATCCTATCATTGACAGTATTGTACTTCAGGATAGATCCTGAAATACATTCTTCTTGATGTTGAATGTGATTCCCTTCCTCTCTAATTTGTCGTTCCTAGCATAGTAGACCATATAATTGTTTGATTCAAAATTGCCAATAGCAGTCCATTTCAGCTCACTTTATGTGTTTTAATTTACGTTTGAAAAATACCAATTCCCCTAAATTCATACTTCATACATTTCATGCTCTGATTATTAATGAATGTTTACAGCTGTTCCTTCCCATTTCGAGTTGTACTTCATCAGCAAATGAAGATCTCAAAAGCTTTACTCCATCCATGTCATTAAGGTCAACTCTACTTTGAAAAGGCATCTCTTCCTCAGTAGTATTTTGAGTGTCTTCCCATCTGAGGGGTCATCTTCCAGCACTAAATAAGTCAATGTTCGCTGCTATTCATAAAGTTTTACAGTAATATATCAGACAGTGTTTCTATGTGATTCATAAGGTTTTCAGTGGCCAATTTTTTCAAAGTAGATGGTCCCATCCTTCTTCCCAGTCTTTCTTATTTTGAAAGTTCTGCTGAAAGGTGTCCACCATTTGTGACCCTACTGATATTTTAAATACCAGTGACTAGCTCTGGTAGCATAGTGGCTAAGGCACTTGACTACTAACCAGAAGGCTGGCGGTTCAAACTCTTCTGGGTGTCTTTGGGTGGGTTTGAACCATCAATCTTTTCTGTTAACACCCTAACAGAAACTTTTTGCACCCACAGGGACTCCATTGGAGTGTTTCCCTCTCTATGTATCAATACTGGCTTTATAATAGACTTTAGGTCCTGAGCCTCTCATTCTGCTAATATATTACACATTGATCATTAGTGGCATCATTATAATCTAGAATGCTTTAGAACAGAAGCCAATGGAACTGGGTTGGATTTTCATAGTTAAGATTAAAGTTAAAAACACTGACAAATTCATAGTTCTCTCTGTTTACTGGTTTTCATATAAATCTGTTGAATTTTAACTTATGCTTTCATTAGTTCTGTGAATATTACTATTTGTGATATCATCTAGCTAGCATATTAATTTGCATTGTTTCAAGATGACTTTCATTTTCTTATAATTCTGACTACATGTGTAAGCTCTCAAGCTCTATTTCTTTCTTTTTATTATATTCTTTGATATAGCTACCAATTTATTAACATTCACACATTCCACTAATGTGTAGTTTGCTTCATTTCCTAGATCATTAATCTAATGCTACAGACTACAACTCATGCCAGCACCTGCACACATTTCTCCCTGACTCTTCTTACATCACATTCAATGACATGTCTCATTACCCTTCCTTTATGAAATTTGAGGAAATTTGAAATTTCCAATGTATAAAACTCTTTTCCAAACTCAAGCCAATTTTGCAAATATTATTGTATGACATGGTGTCAAATATTTCATAAACATAAGATTTGACACAAGATGCTACATACAATGAAATGACTGATTCATTTTCTCAGGAAGTTGTTAGTTGTCACTTATGAGTTCAAACTCATACCAACTCTATGTACAATGGAATTAAACATTGCCTGATCATGCACAATTCTCACAGTGGTTGCTTTGTTTGAGCTCATTGTGGTAGCAACTTTGTCAATCCATAATGACCAAAGGTACAACAGAACTAAACATAACTTTGTCCTGCACCGTCCTCACAGTCATTGTTGCAGCCACTATGTCAATACATCTTGTTGAGTCTTCTTTTTTGCCAACCCTCTGCTTTACCAAGCATGATATCTTTTTCTAGAAACTTATTCCTCCTGATAACAAGTCCAAAATGCATGAGATGGAGTCTCACCATCTTTGCATCTAAGAATAATTCTGGCTGTAATTCTTACAATATACATTTTTTATTCTTCTGACAATCCATAGTATATTCAATATTCTTCAGCAACACCATAATTCAAATGCATAAATTCTTCTTCAGTGTTTCTCATTCCTTGTGCAATTTTTACATGCATATAATGTGAATGAAAATACCATGGCTTGAGTTAGGTGCACCTCACTTCTCAAAGTGATACCTTTTCTTTTCAACACTTTAAAAAGGTCTTTTGCAGAAAATGTATCCAATGCAATATGTCATTTGATTTCTTGACTTCTATGGGAGTTGATTGTGAATCCAAGTAAAAGGACATTCTTGGCAGTTTAAACTTTTCCCATTTGACATGATGTTACTTATTGATCCAGCTGTGAGAACTTTTGTTTCCTTTATGTTGAGGAATAATCCTTACTGAAGGCTGTAGTATTTGATCTTTATAAGTAATGGATAAAGATCTGAACTTCCAGCAAGGTTAAAAGGTTTTGTCAATTCCATATCGCAGTTGTTAACGAGTCTTCTTCCAATCATGATGCCATGCTCTTCTCCATATAGTCCAGCTACCCATATTATTTGCTCAAAGTACAGATTGAGAGGTATGGTAAAATAATACAACCATGAAACATAATTTTCCAATTTTTAAACCATGTAGTATTATCTTATTCTGTTGAATAACTGCCTCTTGGTCTATTTAAAAGTTCCTCATGAGCACAATTCAGTGTCCCGAAATTTCTGTTCTTTGCAGTAATATTCATAATTTGTTATGATCCACAATAACAACACCAAAATCGAATGGTTTTGAATAGTCAGTAAAACACAGGTAAACATCCTTCGATTTTGTGCTTTCAACAAAGATTCACCTGACATCAAGAATGATGTCTTTAATTCCACTTCTTCTTCTGAATCCTGCTTGAATTTCTA
>NW_006921673.1:10735113-10737083 GCF_000298275.1 Orycteropus afer afer | reverse complement strand
TGGGGCAATCTACTTCTGTAGTGATACTGCCTCAGAAACCCAAGGAGGGGTCGCTATGAGTCGTGTCCGACTCAACGGCACATAACAACAACCACAACAACATGATATTAATGTTATTGTTCAATCATTTCCACATTCTGTTGCATCACTTTTCTTGAATGGGCACAAATATGGATCTCTTCTAGTCAATAGACCTGTTAGCTGTCTTCCAAATTTCTTGGTATAGGCAACTGATCATTTCCTGCATTGCATCCATTTGTTAAAACATCTTAATTGATATCACTTCCATTCCTGGAACTTTCTTTTGCATCAATATCATCAGTGGAGGTTAGACTTCCTTCCTGAATACTATTTGTGGTAGTTAAGTTTGTGTGTCAACTTGGCTAGGCCTGGTTGAGTGGCTGGGAAGCTGGATGTAGTCTTCCACACGATGAGACTCATAGTCAACTCCATGGTGGAATTTACTGTGAGCAGCTGAGTAGCTTTCCTAGGGATGTGGTCATCTTCCTGTATATAAGGAGAAGCCTTGGGGAATGGTCTCTAGCTTATGGTATGCTTGGACCCTGCATGTAGCTGTGTCATTTTTCAGCAGCCTGTCAAGCTCTGCTGACCTTGGGACTTTCAATGGACTTGAATTAATGGCCTGCCATGTGGTTTGGTAATATCAGGACTGTGCCATTTTATTTGTCAACCTCGGGCTTGTTACCCTCAGCAGCTAGTAGCTGCCTGAGTGAAGATATGCCTCTAGCTTCAGTGGGCTGGGAGCAGGAGGCAGAGCTGAAGCCAAGTTTGAGGGGCTTTCACCCAGCCCCTAGAGCCTGGCAATTTGAACTGGGGCTTAAAGCCTCCAAACTGTAAGAGAATAAACTCCTGTTCATTCATCCATCCCATTTGTGGTATATTTTTGTCAGAGTGGGACTAGTTAACCAGAACACCATTGATTCTTGATTATGTGCTACCTCCCGAAATGGTTTAATGCTGACCAATTCTTTTTGGTACAGTGGCTATGTATTCTGTCCATCTTCTTTCTATGTTTCCAGCATTGCTCAATATTTTGCCCATAGAATTCTTCAGTATTGAAACTCTAGGCTTAATTTTGTCTTCACTTTTTTCAGCTTGATAACTGGCAAATATGTTCTTTCCTTTTGGTTTTCTAACTCTAGCTCTTTGCACATCTCATTATAATTCTTTACCTTCTTGAGCTGCTGTTTGAAATCTTCTGTTCAACTCGCTTCATCTTTTCTTTCATTTCTTTTAGCTACTCTATTTTAAGGACAAACTGCAGGGGCTTTTTCAAATTCCATTTTGATATTGTTTTCTTTCCTATCTTTTTAATGACCTTTTCTTTTCTTCATGCATGATATCCTTGATGTCATTCCACAATGAGTCTAGTCTTTGCTCATTAGTGTTCAGTTTGTCTCAGGATGTAATCTATGAATATATATGATCATCTGTGGTTTTCAACAGCTAGCTATTACAGTCATTTACAAATATCAAATAAGCTGGAATATAAGCAGTTCTTTATAAATTTAGCCAATGTTATCATACACTTTGAAGTTGATTTATTTTAATAAGTCTCACGTGAAACGTAGTACCAAAAACAATCTACATCCCTTTGCCACTAGGAAATATATATTTGGTCAAAAAAGTGAGTAATTGAGCCTATTCTTGGCAGTTTGTCAGATCTGTCAAAATGGTAGTGATATCCAGAATACAATATATTTGCTAATTCTTTTTATAGTAAAGTAAAGTACTTTTTATAAAATATTTTGTTAATCAGTTCTACCATCATAATATTCAAACTCCCTCAAAACCTGTAATTTGGGTAATAATTAGTGCCTCTTGTTTTTTTTTTTTTTTTTTTTTTTTTAAATAAGTGAATAAATAAATATGCAACCTTCCTCACTAGCTTTGTCTGAACAAGTTAAAGTGTTGAATGATGTGAATATTTTTAAGCCTTTGCCCAGTAT
>NW_006921673.1:10711415-10734113 GCF_000298275.1 Orycteropus afer afer | reverse complement strand
GGAGCGGTCTCTGTGAGTTGGAACTGACTCATCGGCAGTGAATATATATATATATATAGTCAACTCATAGTAACTTCTCCTTGGGTTTGAGTAGAATCGACTAGACAGCAGTGAGAGTTGAAGGACTGGCCAAATGAAGAAGTTAGCCCAGGGTTCAATAGAAAGCTTATTTTCTTTTTAATTTTTAAAATAATTCTTATATCATTAAGAAGGGTTTAAATTTGGGACTACCTATAGGTTGTCCAGAAACTTCACTTTAGCAACAATTTAAACCCTCAACTCATTTTTACTTGATAAAAAGTGAACTGAGTGACTTAACACATATTATTTTGTTATTGTTGTTATGTGCCATTGAGTCGGACCTGACACATAGCAACCCCTCCTTGGGTTTCTGAGGCAATATCACTACAGAAGTAGATTGCCCATTCTTCCTTCCAAGGAGTGGCTGGTAGGTTTGGACCACCAGCCTTCTGGTTAACAGTCAAGTGCCTTAGGCACTATGCTACCAGAGCTCCTATATTATTTAGAGGTCCAAAAAAACAAATGCCTAATTTCTTTTAAAATGAGAAGAAAAATAAACTTTTAAGCAAAATAAATGTGTTAATATGTAACAATAAATTCACCTTTATGACAATGTAATTGCAAATTATAGTTTTCAGTTACTCTACTTTTTATTTTGTTTTCAGAGGGATAGGGTCTTAGAGAGCCTAAAGTGTCTAAGACCCGTATAAGGTATGGTATGACTTGTATTGAGACATATGGGGCTATATGGAATTATTGGTAAATTTAATCAATGAATAACCCCAGATCTTGCTCTACAAATACATTCACATGTATTATTATGTTTTTGTATACTTGATGAATGAAACCTGTTTCCTGATCTTAGAAGGGGTACAGAAATAGAATTTGCCAGGTATTTAAAAAGTGATTTTTTGAATGTATTTCCATGAGAAAGCATTTTCTAAATCTTTCTAATCCTTGCTGTTTCCTTACATTAAAAAATTCTTTGTGAAGGAAATACAGTTGAATGAGCAAGCCAATTTTGTGTGAAGAGCCTCAAGCCATGCAAATTCAGCGCTCTTAAGTAAATGGAGAAAAAAATAAAATCGGCCAAACATATGTTATGATTTAACAATCGATGTTCTATACATAGGATCACTAAGAATTAGAATCAATTTGATGATGTTTTTCTTTTCTTTCTTTTTTTTTGGTTTATATACAGTAGAGGCAGTTCCACAAAATTTTAATAAAATCTTGCCCTCAGTGTTATGCTCTGTATTTTGGAGAGAGTAGTTATATGTAGAAATGTCTCAAAACTAGCTGAGAAGTCACTAGTAAGTGCTTTGTTTTGGTTCTCAATGTTGTTAATGAAAGGAAAAAAAAAAAAATCAAGAAAATTGCTATATTGCCTTATATTAAAAGGTAAAACTATAGTCCTGTAATTCAAATCACAATCACAATCACAATCTGTTCATGTTCTTATAGTTCTTGCATGACCATAATTATACAAGTATCTTCATTAATTAATAACATGGCCTTCTGTTTCTATTCTTAGTTCAATTATTTATCTTTCAGATTTAGTTTTTAAAATACTAATATTATAAAGTACAATTAAACTGCATGTATCAAATGCATACAATCTAATCACATTGAAGATGGTACAGAAGCATTCATAAACATCTTGCTTTTTAATTTTCTTAAACTACGAAGGAAAAGTACACCAGAAATTAAATCAGAGGTTTCTAAATGTATATCAAATCCAAAACCATACCAAATTCACTACCATTGAGTCTGATTTGACTCATAGTGACCCCTCCTTTGGTTGAAAGACACAATATTATTCTCTCCAGGAAAATCTAGTACTTAGTTGACACAGAAGTAGATTGCCCAACGTTCCTTCTGAGGAGTGGCTGGTGGGTTTGAACTACCAGCCTTCTGGTTAACAGTCAAATGCCTTAAGCACTACACCACCAGAGCTCCCAATTGTGCACTAATTGTATTCACTGACCAACACAGAGAACTATAGACTCATTTTGGGATGTGGTAATAATCTCATTTTGGAACCCTCGTGCTGCTAATGGTTAAGCTCTTAGCTGCTAACCCAAAGGTTGGCAATTCCACCCCACCAGCTGCTCCATGGGAGAAAGAGGAGGCAGTCTTCTCCCATAAAGGTTACAGCCTAGGAAATCCTATTGGGCAGCTTCACTCTATCCTACCCAGTCAGTATTAATGGCAATCAACTCTGGGGCACACAACAATTAATTCATTTAAATCTTGTGATTTGGGATGATAGGTTCTAGAGAAGATTAAAATTCACAAGTATGATTTCACCAACTCTTACTAAAATATTTTTTAACACAAAACATTTAATATTAAAAAGAAATGGAAAAGAAACAGAGATTTAACCATCTAGTTAATTTCATTGGTACTAAAAATCAACATGGTTAACTTAATCTCTAGTTTGCACACACAAGGGGCATACACTGTGCTTTTGCTAATGATAGAATCACTATCCCCATGTCCTTCTCTCTTGCTAGGATATTTGTGTACCTGGCCCTTCTCACTGGGATCAGCACCATGAAGTATGAGTGAGGTTTGCTGCAAGGATTTTAAGTAAACCTTTCTTCCTGGAAAAAAGCCTGATGAATAGTAGGCCCTTGGTTGCTATTTTTTCCCCCCTTTGTTGGATGTGATGTTTAGAGGGTTAGCAAATATGTTTTACTATCAGATAACATGTGAGAATGAAGAGTGCACACTGGATGATGTAGCAGAAGGGCAGGGTTGGGTATCCCTGCATTCATAGATGAGCTATACCAGATGACAAAACACCTGCTCCCAGCGTTGCTACTACATGAGGAAATTAAAAGTTATCACTCTTTAAATTATTGCTATATTGCTATTATTTTCTTGAAGCATAAAGAATGAAAGAATTCTGAGTATATCCTGTCTACCACAGCTACAAGTGGTTAAGTTCTCGATAACTTCTTCCATACATTCCTTTGTTGGAGCACTTTGAAAACAATCTTCTGGTTCTTTGGTTGGCATATTTAATAACCATAAACAATTGGGAGAATTTCATTATCTCAGGTACATTAATACCAGGATTTATTCAAGTGTTCATAACTTTATATTATTAGTTTTTAAAATGTTTCTAAACTAGTAGTTATGAGATTTAATTTTCAATTACCTCGTAACTATTGAGAATTGTTTTGTTGTGCATAGGGTCACTATGAGTCAGAGCCTATTCCACAGCACCTAACAACAACAGTGAGACTGAATAGTTTTTCATTTGTATATTGGTCACTTTTTGTGTATTTTCAATTAATATACAATTCATCTTTTATTTGGGTGTTTGTCCATTTTTTCTTGTAAATGTCTTGAGGTGCTGTATATTTTATAATTAAATTCATTCTAAATATTTTCAATTGTAAAAAAAAAATTCACTTTTTCTATTTTGTCAAAAAATCTTTTCCACCACCACATTATAAAAATATTCTCCTCTTCTTATTATTATTATTATTTTAAATTTGTTTTTCATATTTTGTTCTTTAATCCATATTGAATTAGTATTTGTGTATCCTGGGCAATAGGAATATAGCTTTATTTTATTTTGATCATTCAGACATGGTTTTAGTATTGCAACTGGGGTGATTTCTCATTACATTTTATAATTGTAAGAGATATCTAAACATGTGACTGTATTTTATATATTGATTGTGATTTATTTTCTAACATCTTTCTGAATTTTCTTCTTAATTCTCTAAGATCTTTGTGAACCACCATATTTTTTTCCATTCCTTGGAAAATATTTTAATATTTATTCTTGTACTACTTGCTTATTGAGAACCTTCAAAGCACTATTGAAAATTGTGGCTGTGGCAATTTTAAAACATTGCTGTAATGTATATGACATAGCACTCTTCCCATGAACAGGTAGAAATCTATGTTCTTTCCCTTAAATATGGATAGACTTTGTGACTGCTCTGACCAATAGAATGTGACAAAAAAGATGCTCTGTTGCTTCTTAGGTTAGATCATAAAAAACCTGAAGCTTCTGCCTTCTTTGAATACAGGCTTCCCTGATCTGTAACGTAACATGTCTGATTACCATGAGACCATCATGTTAGGAGAAACCCTGAGGCATATGGAGTGGCCACATATAGGCACTGTGTTGACAGTCCCAGGTGAGCACAGTTTTAGAGTCATGCCAATCTAGTTACCACATAGGTGAATGAAGAAGCCTCCAGATAATTATAGGTCACCCATTTGGGTCTCTTCAATGATGCCTCATACATCACGAAACAGTAAAAGCCATCTCTGTTGTGTTGTGTCTAAATTTTTGAGTCATAGAATGTATGAACATAATATAATGCTCTTTATTTTAGATTACTAAGAAATTATGATGGTATATTTTATAACAATAGAGAACTAGAACTAGAAAATTATTATTCTATTCTTGACTAAATTAGGATGTTTTGAAAATGACCATGTTAAATGTGATGTTTGGAATTGGTTTTGATGTTGGCCATTAACTGATTAAGGAAATTCTTTTCTATTCCTAATATATTAGAACTTATTGTTATTACTGTTATTACTGTTTTATATATTGTGAAATACTTTGTCTGGAGCTATTGGGATGAACTTATTATCCGTCTTATTCATTTCATCTATTAAATATTGTAAGATATTTAATATTGAAATAATCTTGCATTCATATGATAAAGAATACATAATAGGTGTACAAAACCAAACTTACTGCTGTTGAGTCGGATCCAACTCATAGTGACCCCTCCTTGGGTTTCCGAGGCAGTATGGTAGCATAGTGCCTAAGGCATTTGACTGCTAACCAGAAGGCTGGCAGTTCAAACCCACTAGCCACTCCTCAGAAGGAAGATTGAGCAATCTACTTGTAGTGATACCACCTCAGAAACTGAAGTAACGGTCACTATGAGTTGGATATGACTCTACGGCAGTGAGTTTGATTTGGTTTTGATCATTATGGAAGTAGATTGCCCAACCTTCCTTCCGAGGAGTGGCTGGTGGGTTTGAACTGCCAGCCTTCTGGTTAGCAGTCAAGTGCCTTAGGCACTAGGCCACAAGAGCTCCCATTAAGTGTACAAGATAGTTTTTTCATATTTAGCATGGAATTTTATTTGGCAGTGTCTCATCTAGAATTTTAACATATCTTCACAAGAATGTTTGAAGAACCTTTTTATTTTTTGCTACTGTCCTCTTCTAGCTTTATAATAGAAGCTATTCTGTCCTGAGAAAATGAGCTCAGTATCTTTCCTTTTATCATTTGTTCTTTGAAAGAATTTTAATAAGAAAAATTTATTTCTTATGTTTCAGAAAAAAATCTTTTGATATAAAAAGTTCAGTTTTTAAAAAAAATTGGTGAAATTTACTAATATAATCATTTTAAAAATATTAATTCAACATGTGCTTTTATTTGCTATCTGGGAAAAAAAAAAAAAAAAACTGCCATCCAGTTGATTCTGAATCATAGCGACCTCCATTGGGTTTCCAAGTTGGTAGGTAAATCTTTGTAGAGGTAGATTGCCCCATCTTCCTTCTGCAGAGCAGCTGATGGCTTAGAACCACCAACCTTCTGGTTAGCAGTCAAATGTCTTAAACTCTGCACCATTAGAACTTCTTATTTGCTATCAATAACTCTAAACATTGTACCTCAAATTATTAAAAATAAAAAATTAACTTTTTTCAATTCTGAAGGTGAAAAGTCTGAAATGGTTCATGCTGAGCTAAATCAAAGCATCAACAGAGCTTTCTTTCTTCTGGAGACTCTAGGAAAAAAAATCCGTTTTCTTGTTCTCTCCACCTTCTAAAAGCTATCTTCATTACTCCACCTCCAAACCAGCAGGATAACATCCTTATATCTTTCTCTGAATCTGATATCCCTGCTTCCCTGTTTATCTTGATTATGTAAATCACTTGTAATTACTTTGGCCCTACCTAATAAACAAGGATTATCTCTCATCTCAAAACACTTAATTTAATGACATCTGCAAAGTTTTTTATACTATGGAAACCAACATATTAACAAGTTCTGAAATTTAGGACATGAATATCTTTGGGGCAGGAACCTCATTCTGGGTACCATAACATTCAACTTATAATTGAGAATAATATTATCTTTTTCACTGATTTCCATAGTGACCATTTCTAGTTGTCCCTTTGTGTCTGCCATAAAAGGACTGGCACAAGAAATAGACTTAAGTGGACAGATGTCAAAGCATAGCACTGAAAAGTCTCTGAAAGATTTATAGTTAGGTGATGGGGGTATTTTCTACAAGACTTCAAGGCAGAAGTTTTGGATAGTGATGTGTTTCAAAGCAGAATAATTTAAAAAGGCAGGAGAACAGGCTTAAGCTTTGAAAACCAAGATCCTGGGGAAAATACTAGTTATTCTGAGTTCTCTTTATCATGATCACCTCAACTCTTTTCTAGATAGCTTTGCTTTGTAAAATCAAAGAAAAGTTTTACTTGCATGTTGCACTATGTCCTGTTTTTTTTAATCATGTTAATTGAACAAGTGACTTCATTTCCTAAAGAACTATGTAATTAAAGATACTATCAATATTGCATACCCAGAAGTCCAGATTTTTGAAAGACACAATATTATTCTCTCCAGGAAAATTTAGTACTTAGTTGACACATGAGGAGATACTGAGTTCTCTGTGGACATTAATATTAGTCAGTCTCTTTGTATGCCACCCAAAAGGATAATATTGTGACTAGTGCGAAAATACATCAATGTTTTGAGAAATTGCTTCAAATAGCACAGTCCTCATCATCAACAGTGTATCCATTGCTTACACATTTCTACTTTTACTACTTGTACACATAGATGTTCATGACAGTTAGTTCATATTTGTAGGTTATTAATCAATCCCACCTTAGTTTGTTAAGGTGGACACTAGAGAAAACTTGGTTCTTTGCCCCTGGTTCTGTCCTCAAAAAACTCACCAATGTCAAGTTGTTTTCAGACTCTTAGAGACCTCTCCTTAGATATAGAAGGTGATATCTCTATGGAAGTAGATTGCCCAATCTTCCTTCAAAGAGCAGCTGGTAAGTTTGAACCACTAGCCTTTTGGTTAGCAGTCAAATGCCTCAGGCACTCTGCCACCAGAGCTGAGTCCTCCTGAATTAAGGAATTAATGATGTGACATTAAAGCTTTATGGTAAAATTAGAGGAAATACTACATCCTTATACCCTCAAGGAAAACTTCAATTACAACAGTGCTTTCAGCTAAACTTCTAGGAATAAGAACATAATTCAAATTTGAAGGAAAGTGGAAGACAGAAAAAGTTTTGTCTCTAATTTTCTGCTCTTCCCTGTCCACATAATGTGGATAGCCATATGACTTTGGAATGCAGATCATTTGGTCTCTAGGGTCCTATTTACCACATGTTGAACTTATTTGATACAAATATATGTCACATGCAGAGAAATGATGAATACTTGAGATGATTATGGTGACAAGGTACTAAGATGACAAACTGGACTTTTGCCACAAGGGAGAAGAAATATATACTATACCCCAGATTGAAATACTTAAATCCATGGCCCATATTAGAAGTCATCTGAAGAAAGAATAGAGAAAAGTTATCAAAAGGAGAAACTATTTGTGTTTGACTGAATTGTTTGGAAAAGAATGTTTCTATTTATTCTTTCAAATAACAACAAGCAGGTCAATTGATTATAGTTTAGTAGAATTCTCTTTAGTAACGTGGACAAAATATATTTCTTTTTGAGGCTATTGCTTGTAGAAGGTTCATTTATCATCTATCTTGGTCTCCAGCTTGAGTATGAGTCATGGTGCTGCAGCTTTCTGTATGTGCCTGAACATGCTGCATACTAATTTAGAACTTTCTGTAAGGCAAATATAGTTTTATTCAATAATGATTAATATTGTTTATTCCATTGCTTGAATTATTTGAGGAATTTGGTTTATTGTCTTTTCAAAAGGTCAAATATTATATCTAAATCCAAACTACATTGATGTTTTATTTTCCAAATGTTATGTATCCATGCATGTATAAATGCAATTTGATTTCAAAAACTATTAACCTGAATTTTAAAATTTGTTCTTTAGGCCACATATAAATCACCAGTGAGAAATACAAAGTACTTTCACAGAGCCTAAATCACTAGAAACATCTTATGTTATTGAAAGACACTGTTCTATGCTCATTGAATCTGTTTTTGCATGCTTGGATTCTGAGAGTACATTTTAGTCCTAAACATTTGGGAGTAGATAATATTATGTTACTGGAACTTAAAATAATCAATACCATGTAGCCAGTCTCTGATTTTTTGTGTTTATCTGTCCATCTTCATCTGGTAACAGAAATCTGGTCTCTATTATTCATCTGCTACTGCGGACAGTGTTTTTCCTTGTTGATGTAAAATGTGTTCATATTTTGCCCATTTTTACACACACACACACAGATATTATGTAGGTATGTATTTTATATATGTGTATGTGTGTGTATATTGCTACATATTACACAGCTCTCTTTGTATATTACTTGAGGGCAAAAGATTGAAAAAATATGGCTGGAACAAAAATGCATCAAATCCTCTCAGGAGGTATATCCTTCAAAATCTGTCTCTTTTTACTGAAGATTCTGACATTATATGTCTTATCTGCAGTATAAGAGTTCAAATTTTAATAAGCTCTCGCATTATTTCTGGTTTACAGCCATAGTTGGAAAACACTACCTAAGATACATTCTCTAATATCAAAAGTCTCATGTGAGCTTTCAGAAAGTGCTAGGTAACAGCCAATACATGCTCAAAATGTTTGACAACTGTTGTCTGTGATAGTGTTCTGCATTGTTTATTTAAGATGGGTACTTATATATTAGGTGGCAGATGTAGGGGAGGAAAACTTTTAATTTGTTTTAACAATTTGGGAGCCTGTTTTGCATTCATACCTAGATGGTCTTATTAAACTTCCATATGGAGGCACAACATAGGTGTGGATATCTGTGGTCAAGACCATCATTTTTCCCTTGGACAAAAAAATCTAAATACTTATACTTTTTGGATAAGTATTCAATCAAAACATTATAGTAAAGAAAAATAAATCAAATAAAGCCATTTATCGATCACTGAAATGTTAAGCATCAATAATAGCAATATCTGTTTTCTCACCTACAAATGAATCTCAATCTATCCATTAAAGAAAACTGATGTTAGAGGATAGTTATCTCCTAATGGATCCCCCACTCTGATTTAAATTAAAAAAAAAAAAAAAAGAAAGAAAGAAAGAAAGAAAAAAAAGGAGTCTTGTTAAGTAATGATATCAATTGTTGTTGTTGTTGTTGTTATGTGCCGTCGACTCATGATGACCTGACTCATGATGATCTGACTCATGGCAACCCCTCCTCTTGGGTTTCCATGACAGTATCACTATGGAAGTAGATTGCCCAACCTTTCTTCTGAGGAGTGGCTAGATAAAAGTAAATACTTGCAAACAACTAATAATAATTTTCTCATGGTTCTGCTCCTTCTGACCACTTCTCTGTCAATTTCTCATAATGTGTCAGTTTGTCATACTTCCTCAGGTCTGAAGGTACTCAAAATATGACAGGAAAAAAGCTGCCTCTTCAAAGTAGAGTCAACCTTAATGATGTGGTTGAAATAAAGCTTTCTGGACCTCCATTTGCTGATGTGGTGCAATGCAAAATGGGAAGAAAGAGCTCCAAATACTCATTAAATTTGGAACAAGGTTTGCACAAAATATGAATCTAGGAAACTTGGAAGCTGTCAAAAATGAAATAGGAATCATAAATATCAATATCCTAGGCATTGGTGGCCTGAAATGGACTGGTTCTGGGGTCATTTTGAATCAGACAACCATATGATGTATTAGGCCAGAAATGCTTACCAGAAGGCTGGTGGTTCAAACCCACCAGCCACTCCATGGAAGGAAGACTGGGCAATCTACTTCCATAGAGACACCACCTTGGAAACCTAAGAAGGGGTCACTATGAGGGGGAATTGAATTGACAGCTGTGAGTTTGGATTTAGTTAGGCATTAGTGACTTGAAATGGACTGCTTTTGGTCATTTTGAATCAGATAGCCATTTGATCTATTATACCAAGAATGACAAATTGAAGAGGAATAGCATGGCATTCATCATCACAAAAAATATTTCAAGATCTATTCTGAAGTACAGTGCTGTCTGTGATAGGATAATATCTATACACCTACAAGGAAGGCCAATTAATACTACTGTGGTAGTTAAGTTTGTGTGTCAACTTGGCTGGGCTTGGTTGAGTGGCTGGGCAGCTGAATGTAGTTATTACCCATGATGAGACATAATTAACTCCAAGTTTGAATCTATCGGAGCAGCTGAGTAGCTGCTTTAGGGATGTGGGCTGCTTCTAGTACATAAGAACCAACACTGAGGAAGGTCTCTTTCTTATGGCTCACTTGAACCCTCCATGTAGTCATGTCATTCATCAGCCTGCCATGTTCTACTGACCTTGGGACTTTCAATGAACTTGAATTAATGGTCTGCCAAGCGGTTTGGTAACATCAAGACTGTGCCTTTTTACTTGTCAACCTTGGGCGTAGTAGTCTTAGCAGCCAGCAACTGTCTGAGTGAAAAAACCTCTAGCTCCAGTGGGCCGGGAGCAGGCGACAGAGCTGAAGCCAAGGTTGAGGGGCTTTCACCCAGCCCCTAAAGCCTGGCACTTTGAACTCATACTTAAAGCCTCCAAATTGTAAGAATAAACTCCTGTTTGTTAAAGCCATCTCATTTGTGGTATATTTCTGTTAGAGCAACACTAGGTAACCAACACTAGGTAACCAAAATGCTTTGTCCCACCTACTTTGGTCATGTTGTTGAAAGGATCATTCCCTGGAGAGGCTATCATGATTAATAAAGTGGAAGTCAGAAATAAAAAAAGAGAAGGCCTTCAGTGAGATGGATTGCCATGGTAACTGCAACAATGGTCTCAGGTATAGCAAGTATTTTGAGGCTGGTACAGGACCAGACTGTGTTTCGTTCTGTTGTACATATGCTCGCTATGCATTGGAGCCAACTCTATGGAACCTAATAACAACTGCTGATATGATTGATGCAAAACTCATGTGAAAATTAATAACATAAATAAGAATTGTATCTTTTGCTTAGATCATATATAGTTGGTATATAAAAATTTGCTGCTGTTTTATACTTAAACATGAGTTGGATGGACTGCTATAAAAAAAGTTTTATTAATGATGTGTTCTCAGGAGCAGAATGTATATCCACCATAAGTGGAATCATTGCATCTAAAAGATGTTTGCCATTTGTACAAGATCTGATCTTGAGAAACATTTTTTTTTGAGGAAAATAGTATTGAGAAACTTTCCAAGACTTGTTTAGATTAAAGATAGACTGGAGTTTAAAAGGCATCCAGTAGATTAAGATATTTTTAATATAGAAATGATGAATCTTAATTTCTAATATGTAAATTGGGACACACTTTGAGTTTATCTTATTTTCATTAAAATGATAATTAAGGATAAGGTTATGGAAGATTTGGTTCTTCCCAGTAGAATGATATCTAACCATTTTACTAGATTCGTTTTTGAGATTTTATTAAGATGTCACCAGAATGATTTAGTTAGTATCCCAGTAACTAAAGTGCAGGGAGAGCTGTAAAATGTGAACCGTTTATTACGGAAAATGTTTCACAAGTGACTTTTCCCTTTTCAAGGGAACAGCCCTAGTTTGTAGCATTTGTCAATTTGTTGATCCAAACAAGGATGATATCAACCTACCAGTATTATCCCACTGAATGTGGATTTGGAAGAGAGACTCAAAAATGGCTGTCATGAATAGATGTGAGCTGGAACCAGCTGCATTTTGTGGCTTGAACAACCTAGAAATTGATAGAAACTAACTTTTTTGCCACTGAGACAATTCAGATTCATAATGACCCCATAGGGTAGAGTAGTACAGTCCCATAGGGTTTCCAAGCTGTAATCTTTGGAAATAGACTGCCACATCTTTCTCCTGCAAACCATCTGGTGGGTTTGAGCTATTGATCTATTGGTTAGCAGCCAAACACTTAACGACTGTGCTTCTATTGGTTAGCAGTCAAACATTTAACCACAGGGCTTCCCTGGTGGAACAGTGATTAAAGTGCTTGGCTGCTAATCAAAAAACGTTCACAGTTTGAATCCAGGAGGCACAGGAGTAAGATGTGGCAGTCTGCTTCCATAACAATTTACAGCTTTGGAAACATTATGAGGCAGTTTTAGTCTGTCCCATAGGGTCTCTATGAAACAAAATTGAATCAACTAGAAGCAGTGGGTTTGGTGATTTTTTTTTTTTTTTTTAATCCCACCTTGGCAATTTCTTTTTTTTTTTTTTACCCTTTTGTATGTATAACTCTGTGAGAATTATTATTATTTTGTAACAAACACTTATATGGGACATGAAGGGACACAGAATATAAGATGACCCCTAATTACCTGGCTGTCTCGTGTTCACACCATTGTATAGTCCTCTCACCTTGAGTTTGACTAGAATCTTTCTATTGCTTTTAACCAATAGAATATGAAAAAAATAAATAAACTGTTTATTTTGCATATGGTTGAATATATGTTTTTCTAGGAAACTCTTACCCTGATGGCTTGATAAAGCCACCAACCATGTGGGGGAATACCACATAGAACAAAAACTGAGGTTGACCTTAGACTGACAGCCATTAAAAGACAGGAACTCCAATAGGCCATGAAGAACTGAATTCTGCAAACACCCATATGAGCTTGGAACCAGTTGTACCACAAAATGACAATGCAATCCAAATTTAGGCCTTGATTGTACCTTTGCAGAAAACACAGCTCATTTCCTAAGAGAAACTGTGAAATATCACATGTGTGCTCTTTTAAGTCACAAATTTTGTAGTAAAAATGTTATAACAATAGAAAATTAATACAATTTACATAGCAGTTACTATGTGACAGACACTATCACAAGAGCCTTAAAAAATTGTTCACTCATTTAATCTTTGTAAAAACTGTGCTAACCTCATTTTAGAAAGAAGAAGATGGAATCAAACAATAAACTTGTACAAGTTCATCAAACAAATAAATGGGCATGACATGAACTTAGGCAAACAGGACATGAACCTAGGTAGTTAGGCTCCTATATTCATATCCCTAAGCTCTAAATAACTTTGTGCTTCAGTGTACCTATGATAGCATGACTAAATCTGTTGATCCAATCTAAAATTTCCTACTAGTATATATCAAACTGTGCTTCTCTGAAAGAATAATATGTTGCTTGTTAATAGAATGGCGCTTAATATGCATGTATGTCACTACGTCTGAATTCTGCTAAGGTATTTTCTCACAAGCATTGCCAGGATTTTTTATGTTCCCTGGAAGGCTCAGTCAAACCAAGAAATAGGATGCCTCAATTGGCCAGACAAGAGAGAGTTAAGATTGGTTTCAGCCTGTCTACAATCTGTTTTTATGCAGTTACAGAAGAAACTTCTGCCAGAAGACAATGGAAGCAGGACAATGTAAATATTTTAGCCAACATTATGTAATCATTGCTCCATCTTAACCATCATATCCCATCAGTTTAATCACCTAGTCAGACAAAACAATCCTGATGCTACAGACTGTTATAATGAGTTCAGGAGGGAACTGTTAACTTGGTTTTAAATGCCCTTTTCATAAATAACTCACTCACTGCTGTCAAGTAGGATCCAACTCATAGCAACCCTTCCTTGGGCTTCCAAGACAGTATCACTATGGAAGTAGATTGTCCAGTCTTCCTTCCAAGGAGTGGCTGGTGGGTTTGAACCGTCAGCCTTCTGGTTAGCAGTCAAATGCCTTAGGGACCATGCTATGCTACCAGAGCTCCCATTTTCATAAAAGTAAAGAAATGATGACTGTAAAACAAACAGTGAAGTAACCATATTATTGTATTATTCTATAATATTTATTATTAATTACAAGTATTATATTGTGAGGGTAAATAGTGTCTGGTTCTGAAAGGCAGAACAGAATCCCTCCCCCAAAAAAAAAAATCTAACTAGTAGGCATTGAGTCAATTTTGACTCATAGTGACCTCATTTTAGAGGTATGTCAGAGTAAACCTGTGTTCCATAAGTTTTCAATGGCTGATTTTTTCAGAAATAGTTCGTGGAACCTTTTTTTCTAAAAGACTCTTTGGATACAAACTGAAACCCCTCCATTAGCAGCTAATCATGCCAATCATTTGCACATACCAGGTAATTCACAATACATGAGAGACTGCTATTAATACAAAGATCCTAATTGGTTTCCTAAATCAACCTTTATGAATTAAGCAGAGATCTTAGACTTATTCTAGCATTCAAAGTATCGATATACTTAAAAATAAATATTTACTATATTTAAAATGGAATTGGAGGAAAAAAAAGTCTCCAGGAATTTATAGAATATCTATAGAGATGTTTCAACAAATGGATGGAGCACTTGAGGTGCTTACTCGTTTATGCCAAGAAATTTGGGAGACAGTACCTGACAAACTGACTGGCAGAGATCCATATTTGTGCCCACTTCAAAAATGGTAATCCATTTTTGTGGAAATTATCAAACAATATTTTCAATGTCACATACTAGTAAAATTTTGCTGAAGATAATTCAAAAATTGTTGCAGCAGTATATTGACAGGGAACATTCAGAGATTCAAGCTGGATTCAGAAGAGGATGTGGAACAAGGGATATCATTGCTTGATGTCAGATGGATCTTGATTGAAAGAAGAGAATACCAGAAAGTGGTTTACCTATTTTTTCATGGACTGTATAAAGACATTTGACTATGTGGATCACAACAAATTTTGAATAACATTGGGAAGAATGGAATTCCAGAACACTTAATTATGCTCATGAAGAACATGTACATAGACCAAAAGGCTGTCTTTCAGACAGAACAGGGAGATACTGCACGGTTTAAAATCAAGAGTGGTGTGCATCAGGGTTCTATCCTTTCACCTTACTGAACAAATGATCCCAGAAGCAGGACTATAAAGAACAATGTGGTATCAGGATTTGAAGAAGACTCATTAACAATCTGTGCTATGCAGATGACACAACCTTGTCTGCTGAAAGTGTAGAAGACTTGAAGCACTTAGTCACGAAAATGAAAGACTGCAGTTTTCATTATGGATTGCAGCTCAACATAAAGAAACATCAACACCCATGGAAGCAGCAGTCAAGAAATCATATGTCATATTGCACTGGGCAAATCATCTGCAGAAGACCTCTTTAAAGTGTTAAGGAACTAAGATGTCACTTTGAAGACTAAGCTGTGCCTAACACAAGCCATGAGTATTTTCAGTTGCCTCATATGCCTGTGAAACTTGATAATGAATAAGGAAAACACAAAAAGAGCTCATGTATTTGAATCATTGTGTTGATGAAGAATATTGAAAACACCATTGACTGCCCAGAAGAACAAAAAAATCTGTCCTGGAAGTTCAGCCAGAATGCTCCTTGGAAGGGAGAATGGTCAGAATTCATCTCACCTACTTTGATCATGTTGTCAGAAGGACCATTCTCTTGAAAGGAAATCATGTTTGGTAAAGTAGAGTGTCGGGAGCTCTGGTAGCATAGTGGCTAAGGGACTTGACAGCTAACCAGAAGGCTGGCAGATCAAACCCACCAGCCACTCCTCAGAAGGAAGATAGGGCAATCTACTTCCATAGTGATACTGCCTTGGAAACCCAAGGGGGGGTTGCTATGAGTTGGTTCCGACTTGATGGCACATAACAATAACAACAACAAAGTAGAGTGTCAGTGAACAAAAGGGAGATACTGAATGAGATGGACTGACATAATAGTTACAACAATAGGCTCAAGCATGACAGGGATTGTGAGGATGGTGCTGGACCAGGCAATGTTTCTTTCATACATGGAGTCGCTATGAGTCAGAGCCAACTCAACAGCACCTAATAGCAACAATATTTAAAAACACAAGTGTGATGGATTTGTCTGTGACATCCCCATTAAATAAAAAAACCCACTGCTGTCGAGTTGAATCCAACTCATGATGACCTGCCAGCTTTTGATTATCAGCTCAACACTTAAACTACTGCACTAGCAGGATTCTTTTTAATACCCTCATGTTGTTGTTGTTGTTAAGTGTCATTGAGTCATCTCTGACTCATAGCGACCCTACGCACAGCAGAATGAAGCACAGCCCAGTCCTGAGCCAGCTCCACGATTCTTGCTACACTTGAGCCCATCAAGCTGCCGCCACTGTGTTGATTCACCTTATTGAAGGCCTTCCCCTCTTTAGTTGACTCTCTGCCTTACCAAGCATGACATCCTTCTTCAGGGAATGGTCCCTTCTGACAACATGACCAAAGTACAACGCCTCCATCATACAACTTCCTAAATGTCTATCCTTCCTCCCCAGACAGAGTATACTAATCATATTGAACACTTCCCCAAGCCCTAAATGTGTTTTCACACAACTATACGTATTCACACATGTATGGAATCTCTACCCTGTTCTAATCTAATTCTATATTATCTTGTCTTGCCTCCCACTACTTCTTTACTCCTCAAGTATGTCAATTATGACAATTTTAGACTTTGTAATGTTTAATTTAATTATCTTTGTCATTCATAAGATTATATGTTCCAGTGCTGTAGTCATAGTCATTTTTTCTTTTATTCTTAGTCCATAGGGAGCAGTAGATTTTTAACAAAGTATTTGTTTGTTGTGTGAGTGAATGGATTATTTAATAGTCCTCATAGACATATAAGGAACTCTGGTGGAGTAGTGCCTAAGGCATTTGACTGCTAACCAGAGGCTGATGGTTCAAACTCACCAGCAACTCCTTGGAAAGAAAACTGGGCAATCTACTTCCATAGTGATATCTCCTCGGAAACCCAAGGAGGGGTAGCTGTGATCGGAGCTGACTCAACAGCAGTGAGTTTGTTTTTTGTTTTTGGTCCTATAGAAATTTTATGCCCATGTATTAACAATTTTATAATATTTCTAAATTCATTATATAACAAAATTACTGACTAAAACACTTTTAAAATGCAACAGCCCTTGGGTTTTCCACAGTAAAGTAGGATCATTTGCCTGGGGTGTCAATTATAGCAAAGATAAATGGATTTCATAAATTCCTTCAGCTTTAGGATTCATAAAATTGTATTTAGATATGTTCACTTTCTTACCTTTCTGTCAATTATGTAGAAAAACATGAAAATATAGCAAGATAACAAAATTCTCATGGTTTATCCAGAAATACTTTATTTTATATCAATGTCTACCTTGGGATTTCTTCTCATTCTCTTTCTTTTTCTTCTTATTTTAGTTATCTTTTTTTATTATTATTATTGTTAGGAAACATTTTAGAAGAGGCAATATGTGGTAGCTAAATTTGTGTGTCAACTTGGCTGGGCCTGGTTGAGTGGCTGGGCAGCTGGATGTCTTTATTCCCCATGGTGAGATTGGTAATTAACTCCATGGTGGGATCTATTAGAGCATCTGGGTAACTGCTTTAGGGATGTAGTCTTCTTCCAGTATATAAGAAGCAACTTTAAGGAAAGTCTCCAGCTTTTTGACACATTTGATCCCTGCACGTAGTGGAGTCTTCATTCAGTAGCCTGCCATGCTCTGCCGATCTTGGTGCTTTTGATGGACTTGAATTAATGGCCTGCCGTGTGGATTGGTAACATCAAGACTGTGCCTTTTCACCTTTTGACCTTGGGTTTGTCAGCCCCAGCAGCCAGCAGCTGCCTGAGTGAACAAAGTCTCCAGCTTCAGTGAGCCAGGAGCCAGAGGCAGAGCTGAAGCCAAGGTTGAGGGTCTTTCCCCAGTCCCTAGAACCTGGCATGTTGAACTCGGACTTCTAGTCTCCAAACTGTAAGAGAATAAACTCCTGTTTGTTAAATCCACCCCATTTGTGGTATATATTCCTGTCAGGGCAGCACTAGGTAACCAAAACACAAGGGTGTCTGAGAAAATAAGTGAGAATGATGAAATTGCACTATGTATTCATTTATCCAGACAAATCTGGTTTCCATAACACAGGACTCTCTATCCATTTAAGGACATATGTTACTAATTAACTCTAAGATTATAAGCAAATTGCATTTAGTTCAAAATCTCCCCACACACAATCTGTTCTGTCAGACAGTATTAACCAAGAGTCCCATCTCACAGAGAAAGTATCAAACATTCAATTTCATGAAATCTGCTGGGTTTGGTGAACTTTTGGTCCATGACCATTAAAAAAAAAAAAGAAAGAAAGATAGATGCAAAGCTACTTTCGCACTGAAACAATAGACATTATTTTATATCATTTCAGTAGCCTTAGCATGACCCTCTCAGTTGATAACCTTATTTTCTCTGATTAAATATAAATGCCACTGAGAAAGGTAACATTTCATACTGTTCAGTCTCATAGAAAATTCACAAGTCATCTTTTTCCCCTTGATTTCTCTTAACCAAATGCCAAGTTAGTGTTATAACTCAATGTGTTGAAGGGGTGATTAGTGTTATAGTATTCTTTCTTGCACCCCTTCCCATGGGTGATGGGATGGGGATGATGGATATGGAAAACAGATGTTTTATCTTACTTGACTGGCTGTGACAAATTTTCTAAGCCTTCTCAATTTGTTGTCACTAATTCTTTCCCATGGATAGTTTCCTAGTGACAGAAATATGCCTTGGGTTTTAAATTTTCCTTAAAGCGTCTCAAATTACTGTATGGCCTTTTATCCTCTGTTATGGGAGATCCATTGCATAAATGTACTTTTGCTTTATAAAAAACCACCCTATCCTTTATGATTTCTCAGAATTATAGCCAGGTGGTTCTTTTGATATGGACCAGCTCTTCTGATTCTTTCTTGGTTAACTCATGTAGAGACTATTAATTAGATAATCAACGTAGCCTTGATCAGCAGTTTTGTTGTTGTTGTTGTTGTGTGTGTGTATGTGTGTCTGTGAGACAGAGAGAGAGAGAGAGAGAGAGTTGATTAGTCAAGGCACTAGAGATCTTTTCTCTGTGGCTTCTCATTTTTAAGAAAGTTGTTGCTATTGTTAGCTGCCATAAGTTGCCCCAAACTCATGGTGACCCCATGTCCAAGGGAATCAGAACATTGTGAACTATTTAATTGATTGATATTTGGAAATAGATCACCAGATCTTATTTTCAGTCCAATTTTGTCCAGAAGTTGTACAGAAACCTGTGTAGCATGGCAACATGTAAGCCTCCACTGTCATAGTGGTGGTGGCTGAACATGAGGTGCACTGGCCAGGAACTGGAACAGCTCTCCTTTCTGGAAGGAGATATTTCTGCGACTGAACCATAATTTGCCCCTCCATAAAGTTAACTCAGACTTATTTACTTGGTCAACAAACCTTTCAAAGTACAGCAACAGGACAAATCTCAAGGTGCAAGCACTTTTCCAGTTTCTATATGTGTCACATGTGCCGATGCTTTCATTGGGCAAAGCAAGTCACTTGATAATATCTTGATTAAGAGGTGGAGAAATGAATTCTTCATCCTGATGAAAAGATCTTCAAAATCACTTTACAAAGAAATGAGCATAAAGGAGTGCGAAGAATTAGTAGCGATTTTTGCAGTCGATGTCATTGATTTACCCAACTTTTTGCTGGTAAAATCCTCAACCCTGTAGCTAGCTCTCTCCAGAAGAAGTGGACATTGAAAGAAGGCACCAATAGCTCAAACTTGATTATACAGTTCAATGTTCACTCAACTGATGACTCATGAATCTTAATTTCAATATAGTCTGTGTCTCCAAATCTAGGCACTTCCTCTTTTAAATACATCATCTCACATTTGCTTTTATGTACATGTCTCAAAAGTTTCAGCCATTCAGGGGACTTCTGGTAAGATGGAGGAATAGGCAGACAAGCAACACAGACCCTCTTAAACAAAAAAAGAAAAACCAATGGGAAGAAATACAGAAGATAATCCTGGAGCTCTGAGCTTTGAAAGGAACAATGCAAAAGTGGATTAGGAACCAATTAGTGGAAAAACCTGAATGAAAACAGTGAGTACAGAGATGGTCAGAGCTGCAGACTGTCAGCTACTCTGACGAGACCAATGGCCTAAATATTTACAAGTGGTGTTGGAACCTGAGAATTGACCTAAAGATCAGCCCTGGTTACCAAGGGCTGCGGGGATGACTGTGCTGGTGGCCCATGACTAGGAAGGGAAATGGCAAGGAGGGAGACAACCTGGGCTGTTGACTTTCCACTGTCCAAAGGGTGCAGCCATTTTGATTGTTTACACATGACAGCCATTTTGGATATTTAAAGTGACCAAGGGTGCAGTCATTTTTAATCTTTACAAGTGGAAACCATTTTGAATTTTAAAGTGATAGCATTCTCATTCAGATACCATGGACCTAAGAATAGGCTCTGTTTGCCAAGATTGACAAGGACATTCAAGAGGCTACATCAGGAGAGGAGACAGATGGTGAGTTTATAAGTGCTGTCAACTGGTGAATAGAGGACTAGAGCACAGTACCCTGGCTTGTATGAATAACATAGAAATTAAACAAAAATCATGGGCAAGTCACTCCAACATGCAATCACCAATTAAATATAAACACATCACAGTGCCTCAAAGACAACAGAGCATCACAGTCCACACAAAGAAACAAAATAAAGTAGTAGAAACAAGGGAACAGGATACAGACCCAGAACACATCCCTGAGGACAAAACAGCATTGGAACTCCCTGATAAAGAATTCAGAATAATTATATTTAGGTATCTTCAACAAATTGAGAGACAAATCAAAGAAAACACAGACAAAACCCTAAGAGAATTTTGGAAGAAGATACAAGAACAAAATGACAAAATAAATGAAAAATTAGAAATGATTCTAAATCTACAGATAAAAATCCAGAAGATTAATACTAAATTGTCAGAGATAGATAACACATTGAAAGGGCAAAGGAGTAAAATTAATGCAGTGGAAGACAGAATTAATGAGACTGAAGACAAATACCTGAATACTTCTTTGGAAAGGGATCAATAAGAAAAAATATTAAAAAAAAAAAAAAAATAAAGAAAGTCTAAGGTTCATGTGGGATACCATCAAAAGGAATAACCTACATGTAATTCTTGAATGGGAAGAGAAAAAGAAAACCACTGAGAAAAGTGTCCAAGATTTGTTGGAAGAGAACTTCCCTGATATGATGAAAGATGAGAATATATCCATTTAGGAAGTCCAACAAACCTCAAACAGGATAGACCCCAAAAGAAAATCACCAAGGCATATCATCATCAAACTCACCAAAACCAAAGACAAAGAAAGAATCCTGAGAGCAGCACAGGAAAAACACAAAGTTACCTACAAGGGGAAACCAATAAGACTAATCTTGGATTTCTCAGCAGAAACCATAAAGCAAGAAGGCAATGGGAAGGTATATATAAAACCCTGAAAGATAAATATTTCCAACCAAGAATTATGTACCCTGCAAAATTGTCTACAAACACTATGGTAAAATTAGGACATTTCCAGATAAGCAGAAATTAAGGGAATGTGTTAAAACCAGACCAACCTTAGAAGAGATGGTAAAGGGAGTCCTTTGGACAGAGAAGCAACAACAGCCAACTGACCATTAAGACACATGATGACATAACCCAGAAATCAACCCAGCTGTGGAATTATCCAAAGTATATAAGCTTACAAGATTGTAAACAGGGAACCAGAGAGAACAATTGACAAATTAAGACAACTACAAACCAAAAAGAGCGAAAAAAACTGTCTTTACAGAACTTCTAGATTGTAGGGAAGTCAAGACAACTACAATATAGAATGGACTGTTCTAAACTTGGGAAGAAAACTATAAATCATAGGATAACCTCAAAGAAATATGATAAATCTTCACATCAAGATAAAAAAGAAGACCAGCACAAATATTTAGCAATACTAAAGCAATAGCAACAAAGGAAGTAATAACACAATTCATTCAAAAAAAAAAAAAAAAAACAAGCTCAGCATAGAAAAATTTTATGGAACAAATAGATACCATGAAAAAGCACATAACAAAAATGACAGCAGCAAATTCATATTTGCCAATAATTACACATTTGGCAAGGGATTTATCTCTAAAATTTATAGAAAACTCCACCTCAACACTAATGGAATTAATAATTCAATTGAAAAATGGGAAAAATACATGAATAGATGCTTCACCAAGGAGGATATTCACGTGGCCAACTAATACATGAAGAGATGCTCACAATCATTGGCCATCAGAGAGATGCAAATCAAAACAACAATGAGATACTATCTCATCCCAGCACTGATGACAACGTTCAACAAGAAAAACTAACAAATGCTGGTGGGGTTATGGAGTCCCACTGCTTGTGGGACTGCGAAGTGATACAACTACTGTGGAAAGCGATATGGTGATTCCTTAGAAAGGTGGAATTGGAGATATCATTTGACCCAGCAATCCCATTACTAGGTATATATCCTCGAGAGGTGAGAGCTAGAACAGGAACAGATATATGCACACTCATGTTCATCGCAGGACTATTTACAATAGTAAAAAGATGGAAACAACCTATGTGCCCATCAGCGGAAGAGTGGGCAACCAAACTATAGTACATACACATAATGGAATGTTATGCACCACTAAAGAATACTATAATATGGATGAACTTGGAGGACA
>NW_006921673.1:10699452-10710270 GCF_000298275.1 Orycteropus afer afer | reverse complement strand
CTTGCAATCTTTTAAGATCCCAGTCACTATTCGCCAAAGTAGGAGGTGGAACAATGTTTTGTGTAGTACTCCTTCCTCTCCTTTTAAATTAATTGTAATATTATGTAATAATATATTTCAAGTGCTGATGAGCAAAGATGTCTCCTTGAGGGCTAAGGTGCACCTGACACAAGCTGTGATACTTTCAATAACTTCATAAGCATGTGAGAGATGGACAATGAATAAGGAAGACCGAAGAAGAATTGATGGTTTTGAGTTGTGGTGCTGGTGAAGAATGCTGAAAGTTCCATGGACTGCTAAAAGAACTAACAAATCTGTCCTGGAGGAAGTGCAGCGAGAATGCTCCTTGGAAGTGAGAATGGCCAGACTTCCTCTCACCTACTTTGGTCATGTTATCAGAAGGAACAGCTCCCTGGAGAAAGATGTCATGTTTGATGAGGTGGAGGGTAGCCGAAAGAGGGGATGGCCCTCAATGAGATGGATTGACACAGTGGCTGTGGTGATGGGTTCAACTATAGCAAGGATCACAGAGCTGGTGCGGGACCAGGCAGTGTTTCATTCTGCTGTGCATAGGGTTGCTATGAGTCAGAGACAACTTGATGGCACCTAAAAGCAACAACATTATGTGAAGTCAAAGTGAAGTGAGGTGGAGATTTTGAATAGCAGTGTGGGTTTGGGGGCCAAAATTATAGGCTGTGTGTTATTATCTATCCCAATTAATATTCCTTGTACACCGAGCATAATCTGTTTATGCATATTTTATTCTTAAATTTTGAGCCTATTCTCCAATTCTAGGATTTGACACTTAATATCATTCTATTACATGTACTAAAACACACAAATGTCAATGTTTTGAGAAATCTCTAGCATAGTACCTCTGTAATTTTCAAAATGGACTGATACCATTTGACCTCCACAACAAATCTCTGGTATAGACAAGAAAGAAATTACTATCTATAATCATTCAGGGTAGTATGGTTTGCTTAATAAACAAGACCAAGAAATTCAGGATTTGAGTTAAGAACCTGAGAAACTTATGAGAACACAGTATTTCTAGTGTGAATTTAAACAAACAAAACGACAAAAGAAAAAACCTCACTGTCATCAAATTGATTCCAACTCATAGCAAACCTCATTGAGATTCTAAGGCCATAAATCTTTAGGGAAACAGACTGCTTCATCTTTTTTTTTCTGTGGAGTAGCTGTGGGGTTTGAACCACTGACCTTCTAGTTAGCAGTCAAACGTCCTAACCCCTACTCCACGAGAGGTCCTTCTAGTGTGAATAAGTTTTATCAAAATCTGTCCTAAAGGCATATATGTGCACAGTGTGCCTAAAAATTAGAACAAGTTATCACATGAGAGGAATGGGAAGCCAAACAGGATTATGGAAAAGAAAGTTTTATCAGCATTATTATAAATAAGAACTGTCTTTGTAAAGGATTCCAACTGCTTGATATATATTTTTTCACTCTTATTATGTGTGTAATTATTTAAATTTCTAAATAGTAACTGATAACTTTTGCATCACTGTTGTTATTGGGCGCCATCTAGTTTGTTCCAACTGATAGCAGCCCCAGGTATTACAGAACAAAATACTGCCCAGTCCTGTGGCATTCCCACAATGGTAGGTATGTTTGGGCCTACTGTTGCAGACACTGTGTCAGTTCATCTCATTGAGGGGCTTCCTCTTTTTTGGTCAGCCTCTGCTTTACCCAGCATGATGTCCTTCTCCAGGGGACTGGTCCCTCCTTATAATTTGTCCAAAGAAACTGAGAGGAATTTAATCATTTTCACATATAAGAGCATTCTGGCTGTACTTCTTTCAAGAAAAATGTGTTCATTCTTTTCATAGTATATGTTGTTGTTGTTATGTGCCGTCGAGACAGACCCGACACATAGTGAACCCTACTTGGGTTTCCGAGGCAGTATCACTATAGAAGTAGATTGCCCCATCTTCCTTCTGAGGAGTGGCTGGTGGGTTTGAACTGCCAGCCTTCTGGTTAGCAGTCAGGTGCTTTAGGCACTACGCTACCAGAGCTCCCTTCATAGTATATAGTATATTCAATATTCTTTGCCAGCAACACAATAATTCAAAGGCATCAATTCTTCTTCAGTTGTCCTTATACATTATTCAGCTTCCACATGCATATGAGGTGATTAAAAAGTCCATGGCTTGGATCAGGGGCACCACAGTCTTCAAAGTAATATTTTTGCTTTTTCACACTTTAAAGAGATCTTTTGCAGAAGATTTTCTCAAAGCAATACATTTACTATTGCTTCCATAGAGAGAACTTCCATAGGTGTTGACTGTGAATCCAAGGAAATGAAATCCCTAACAACTTCAAACTTTTCTGCATTTATCATGTTGGTTTGAACATTGTGAAAATGTCAGTTCTACCCAAAGTCAGCCTCAGGGTTACAGGTGAGGAGAGACAACTCAGGGACGCCCGAAGTAGCAAGCAGGAAGAGCAAGAGAAAGGGGATTAAAAGCCAGGAAGCCAGAGAGAAGAGCAGTCAGCCGAAGGGATTAGGTGAGGAGAGGCAACTCAGGCCTGCCCAGAGCAGTAGGCCGGAAGAGCAGGAGGAAGGGGATAAAAAGCCAGGAACCCGGACAGAAGAGCAGTCAGCACCAGGGTTACAGGTGAGGAGAAACAACTCAGGGATGCCCAAAGTAGCAAGCGGGAAGAGCAGGAGAAAGGGGATTAAAAGCCAGGAAGCCAGAGAAAAGAGCAATCAGCCAAAGGGATTAGTTGAGGAGAGGAAACTCAGGCCAGCCCAAAGCAGCAGGACCGGAGAGCAGGAGAAAGGGGATAAAAGCCCGGATCCCGGACAGAGGAGCAGTCAGCCCCAGGGACAACTCAGGAACGCACAAAACAGCAGGGCAGAACATCAGGAGAAAGGGGATTAAAAGCCAGGAAGCCAGACAGAGGTACAGTCAGGCACAGGGACCCAGTTGGGGGTGATACGAGAGGTCTCCAACAGCAAGACAAACTTGTCTGTTGGTTTGTCCTACTGTGGTGACATGTAGACGTGAGTTTTGAGGCTGAGCCTCTGGTGTTTAAAACCCAGCGAGATGCACCTGATGCACAGGTAACAGCCCAGCTTGTAGACTGAGACAGACTAGGAAGAAGGAAGAGGCCGTCTACTTCTCAAAGAATTGGCCAGAGAAAACCTTTCCAATCTAGGGTGTGTTTATTTATTAGAGATACTAATACTTTGTACCCTTGTAAATATTTTCTTCAGTTTGGGGCTTATGTTTTCACTGTTTTTTATTGTTCTAACTTTTAATATAGTCAGATTTCCCAACCTTCTCATTTATCATCTGTACTTTTTTACATTTCCCTTTATCCTAAACTAACATTCAATGATATTTGTTTTCTCAGATAATTTTGTGTTGAAGAACTCCAGAATTTTTCTTTTATTATTTATCTATATATATTTCCTTGGTGGCTTCATTAAATAGCACACCTCATAAACTATGCATGTGTTGAATATTATAAAGCTATATTACATAAATAACAGATATGTCTACAGAAGTATCTACTCAATATATCTCCTGTAGTAGAATTTCAAACTTAAAGACATCCTGATATTCCCATAAAACCTCCACTTTCCACAATCTCCCCTTTCTCAGATAATAGGAATGCCATCCTTGGTCAAGCCAAATATCATTGTTCTGAACCACGCAGTTGAATGCTTGAAAGAATTAATCCTTTTCAATTTTCTTGCATTCATTTCATACCCAATTTTTCAGGAAATCCAATTGACCCTATCTGCAAAATAGTTTCAGGGTCTGACAATTTTCATTTCCCCTGCTATCACCTTACTCTTATTTACCATTATATCACATCCAGATTAATGCAGTGTCCTCCTAACTGTTCTGTTTTTATTCTTGTCCCAAATGCTTTCATTCCTTTTCAACTTAGCAGTCAGGGTAATAATTTAAAATCATATCACATTTTTGCTCAAAACCCTGCAGTAGCTTCCCTTACCTGTTAGCTCCATCTGTAATGTTCTTGCCCAAAATATATAATAAATCCCTCAAGTTCATTGAGTCAGTGCACAGATCCTTTGCTGTCAGTAAGACCTACTCTGACCATCTTCTCCTACCCATCCAAACTACTATTTCAGATTTTGCTTACTTTGCACTTCTTTTACATTTTTCCATGGCATTAATATCTTGTAGCATAAGTGCATTACATAAAATCTATGCATTAACTTGTGTACTGTTTAATGTCTATATATTCCAGATATAATATAAGCTGTGAATTTCACAAAGTGTCTTTTTTTTTTTTTTAACAGTATATATGAAGCATCTACAATATTACCTGTTAGGTGGTTGTTAGGTGCTGTCAGGTCAGCTCTGATTCATAGCAATTCTATGTGCAACAGAACAAAACACTCACTGCCCAGTCGTGTGCCATCCTCATAATCATTGCTATACCTGAGCCCATCATTGCAGCTACTGTGTCATTCCATCTTGTAAGGGTTATCCCCTTTTTTGCTGACACTCCACTTTATCAAGCTTGATATCCTTAACTATAGAATGGTCATTTCTGATGACATGACCAAAGTAGGTGAGATAAAGTCTGGTCATTCTAGCTTCTAAGGAGCATTCTGGCTGCACTTCCTTTTATTTTTCTGGCAGTCCATGGTACTGTCAGTAATCTTTTCCAACACCATAATTCAAAAATAAAAACTCTTCTTCCATCTTCCTTATCCATTGTGCAGTTTCACATACATAGGAGGTGATTGAAAATACCAAGTCTTGGGGGAGGAATGCCTTAGTCTTCAAAGAGACAACTTTGCTCTTCAGCACTTTGAAAAAGGTCTTTGGCAGCGAATTTGCCTAGCATAATACATCCTCGATTTCTTGAATACTACTTCCATTGGTGTTGATTGTGCATCCAAGTAACATGAAATCATTGACAACCTCAATCTTTTCTCCATTTATTGTGATGCTGCTTAATGGTCCACTTGTAAGGGTTTTTGTTTTCTTTATGTTAAAGTGTAATATATACTGTAGATTGTAGTCTTTAATCTTCATCAGTAAGTGCTTCAAGTCATCTTCACTTTCAGCAAGCAAAGTTGTGTCATCTGCATATCATAGGGTGTAAATGAGTCTTCCTCCAATCCTGATGCATGTTCTCCTTCATGTAGTCCAGCTGTTAGGCTAATTTGCTCCATACAGTTGAATAAACATGGTGGAAGGTTACAACCATGACACATACCCTTCTTGATTTTAGACCATGCAGTATTCCCTTATTCTGTTCAAACAACAGCCTCTTAGTCTATGTCACCTTCCTCTTGAGCACAATTAAGTGTTCTAGAATTCCCATTATTCATAACATTATCCCTAATTTGTTCTGATCCACAATGTTGAATGCTTAATTATTTGTATAGTCAATAAAATACAAGTAAACATTTTCTGCTTTCAGCCAAGATTCATCTGACATCGGCAATTACATCCCTCATACCATGTCCTCTTCTGAATCCAGGTTGCATTTCTGGAAGTTCCTTATCAATAGCTGCAACTATTTTCTAATTATCTTCAGCAAAATTTTACCTGCATGTGATATTAATATTGGTTGGCAATTTTCACATTTGGTTGGATCATCTTTCTTTGGAATGGGTACAAATATGGATCTCTTGTACTCAGTTGGGCAGGTAGCTGTCTTCCAAATTTCTTGATATAGATAAGTAAGTGCCTCCAGCACTGCATTCATTAGTTGAAACTTCTCAATGGGTATTCCATCAATTCCTAAAGCCTTGCTTTTGCCAATTCTTTCAGTAAAGGCTCTATTTCTTTTATCATTGATTCTTGGTCAAATGCCACTTCCTAAAATAGATGAACAACCAATTCTTTTCTGTAAAGTGACTGTGTATTTCTTCCATCTTCTTTTGATGTTTCCTGCATTATTCAATACTTTTCTCATAGAATCCTTCAATATTGCAACTTGAGGCTTGAATTTTTCTTCAGTTCTTTCATCTTGAGAAATGTGAAGTGTGTCCTTCCCTTTTGGTTTTCTAAATCCATGTGTTTCCACATTTCATTATAATTATTGACTTTGTCTTCTTGAACTGCCCTTTGAAATCTTCCATTCATCATTTTTATCTTGTCATTACATCCATCCAGTTACTCTCTACTCAAAAGCAAGTTTTAGTCTCCTCTGACATCCTATTTGGTCTTCCCTTCTTGTCTTTTTTGTAACCTTTTTTTTCCTTCATGCTTGATGTTCTTTCATCTTTTTCATGATCTTTATGATGTTCTTGATGTCATTCCATAATTCATCTGGTTTTCTGTCATTGGTCTTCAATCCTCAAAATGTATATTTCTGATGTTCTCTAAATCTAAATAGGGTATAAACAAGGTCATAGTTTGGCTCTAATTGACTTGCTTTAATTGTCTTCAAGTTCAATTTGAACTTGCATATAAGCAATTGATGGTCTCTCCAATAGTCAACTCCTGGTCATGTTTTGGCTGAAGATATTGAGCTTCTCCATTGCCTCTTTCCACAGATGTAGTCAATTTGATTCCTATGTCTGGTGTAGTAAATTTTTTAGTGTGGCTTTTTCTAACCATAGGTCTTTGTAAACTCCATGGTTGAATTTCCCAGGAGCAACTGAGTAGCTGCTGATTGTTAAAGTTATCCACCTGGGGTATTTCTGTTGGGAGGAGCACAAAGCAATTTTCTGGGAAATTTGATCTCTCTCAGCTGTATAAAAATCTGATGCTGGGATTAGTTAGTGGTCACTCTGCCAGGCTCAAAAGGAGCCCTTCTAGAGGCAGAAAAAGTCTCTCTGACTACTGGCTGAGAAACATACTGCTGAGAGAAAGGCACTCCTGAGACACACTGAGAGACATACATTGCTGAGAGAGAGACACCGAGAGACATGCATTGCTGGAAGAAAGACCAAAAGAGACTGTTTGCTGAGAGACGGCTGAGAGAGTTGGCTGAGAGAGACTGAGCATTGTTCCTGAACTTGAATTGTATATCCTTATGCTTCCCTAATAGACCCCATAATCTGTGAGTTCTGTGTGGCCACTGAAGCAAATTATCGAACCCAGAAGAGAGGTGGTGGGTGCTGCAGGAGGAGTGATTGGTGTCAGGGTTGAGGAAAGGCCTGGAAGGAGGCAGCATGTCTGGCCTTTCAGGAATAGGCCTTGGGCTGCTGATGGTGGTCCTGTCTTCCTCTTGTGGGGTTAGAGGAGGTTAGAATATACAGCCTCCTTGCCCCTTGGGCACTATGTATTCCATCTGATGACATCCACATGTACAGCTGCCATTTATGTTGTGGAAAAAAGGTATTTCCAGTGAATAATAATTGGTCTTGCACAATTCTATCATGCGATCACCAGCATCATTTCTGTATCCAAGGCCATATTTTCCAACTACAAGTGATTCTTCTTTGTTTCCAAATTTTGCATTCCAATCACCAATAATAATCAGCATATACTTATTGCACACCTGATCGATTTCAACCTGCAGAAGTTGCTAAAAATCCTCAATTTCTTCATCTTTGGAGTTAGTTGTTGGTATGAAAATTTGAATAATGGTAATATTAACTGGTCATTCTTGTAAGCATGTGGATATTATCCTATCACTGACAGCACTGTACTTCCGGCTAGATCTTGAAACATTTTTTGTGAAGATGAATGCCACACCATTCCTTTTCAATTTGTCATTCATGTCATGATAGATCATATGATTTTCTGATTCAAAATGGCAAAAACCAGTCCATTTCAGTTGATTAATGCCTAGGATATCAAACTTTATAAGTACCACTTAAAAAATACATTTTATTGAAATATATTTTGTGAACAGTGAAATACACAAAACTAAAGTGACACAGGTCAATACATTTTTTTTTTTTCCCTGCAGTGCTCCCTCCCTTCTCCTCTGAGCCTTGGTAATGAACAAAGAAAGTTTCCTTCCATATATGCAAACCTTTCCTTGATTTTTTACAATAATGGACTAATGCAATATTTGTCCTTCTGTGATTGGCTTATTTCACTCAGCATAATGTCCTTCAAGTTCATCCATGTTATACAGTGTTTTGCTGGTTCCATGTTATTCTTTAGGGTTGCATAGTATTTCATTATATGTATGTACCACAATATGGTTATCCATTCTTCTGTTGATGAACACTTAGGGTGTTTCCATCTTTTGGCTATTGTAAATAGTGCTATGATGAACATGGGTGTGCATATAACTATCCTTATCCCGGCTCTCACTTCTTTAGGATAATATACTTAGTAATGGGATTGTTTTTTCAAATAATATTTCTAATTTCAACTATTTAAGAAGTTGCCATACTGCCCTCCACAGTGGTTGTATCTTTTGACAGTCCCACCAACATTGTATGAGAGTCTCAATCTCTCCATATCATTACCTCCCTTTGTTATTTTCTATCTTGTTGAACTTTGTCATTAGCTGTGATGAAATGGTATCTCCTTGTTATTTTGATTGGCATCTCTCTGAAGGCTAATGATAGTGAGCATTCTTTTATGTACTGCTAGCCACCTGAATATCATCTTCGATGAATTGTCTATTCATGTCTTCTGCCCATTTTTTAATTGGATTGTTAATCTTTTTATTGTTGAAATGTTGGAGTTTTCTATAAATTTCAGAGATAAGTTCCTTGTCAGATATGTTATTGCCAAATGTTTTTTTTCTCAATCTGTAGTTTCTCTTTTGACTCTTTTGGAGAAGTCTTTGGAAGCATATAAAAATTTAATTTTTAAAGGTCCCATTCATCCAGTTTATCTTCAGATGTTTTTTGCATTTTGGGTTATGCTTGACAGCTTATTTATGCCATAAAGTAGGGCCACTAAATTTGCCCCTATTTTTTCCTTGAGGAACTTTATAGTTTTAGATTTCACATTTAAGTCTTTGATCCATCTGGAGTTAGTTTTTGTGTATGGTGCAAGGTACAGATGTTGTTTCATTTTTCTGCAAATGGATATCCAGTTTTCCAGCACCATTTGTTAAAGAGACCACCTCTACCCCATTTAGTGGATTTCAGCCCTTTGTCAAAATCAGCTGACCACAGGTCAATGGATCTATTTCTGGGTTCTCAATTATGTTCCGGTGGCCTATGTGTTTGTCACTATACCATTACCAGGCTGTTTGCCTACTGAGGCTGTATAGTATGTTTCAAGATCTGGGAGTGTGAGACCACCTACTTTGTACTTTTTCAAAAGTGCTATGCTTATTCGAGGTCTCATTCCTTTCTGTATAAAATTAGTGATTGTTTTTTCCATATCCTTAAAGAATACTGATGGAATCTGGATTGGAATTAGCTTGAATGTATAGATTGTTTTGGGTATAACTGACATTTTCACAATGTTCAATCTTCCTATCCATGAGCATGGGATGTTCTTCCATTTATATAGATCTCTTATGATTGTCTTTTGCAGTTTTCTTTGTACAGGTCTTTTGTGTTCCTGGTAAGATTTATTCCTGAGTATTTTAATTTTTTTGGTAGCTATTGTAAGTGGTATTTATTTCCTTATTTCTTTGTCAGCAATCTCTTTGCTGGTGTAGAGGAATCCAACTGATTTTTGGATGTTGATCTTGTATCCTGACACTAAGCTAAAACTCTCAATTGGTTCCAGTAGTTGTTCACGGAGTGTCTTGGGTTCTATGAATAGGATCATATCATCAGCAAATAGGGATAGTTTGACTTCTTCTTTTCCAATTTGGATGCCTTTTGATTTCCCTTTCTTAGCTTATTGCCCTGGCTAGGACTTCCATACAGTGTTGAATAGAAGTGGTGATAAAAGGCAACCTTGTCTGGTTACTGTTCACAAGGGGAATGGTTTCAGTCTGTCTCCATTGAGAATAACATTAGCTGTTGGTTTTGCATAGATGCCTTTTATTATGTTGAGAAATTTGCTTTCCATTCCAATGTTGCTGAGAGTTTTTATCAGGAAAGTGTGTTGTATTTTATCAAATGTCTTTTCTGCATCAATTGATATGATCATGTAGCTCTTGTCCTTTGTTTTATTTATGTGGTGGATGATGTTGATTGTTTTTCCAATGTTGAACCATCTTTGCATACCTGATATGAACCTCACTTGGTCATAATATATTATTTTTTGGATATGTTGTTAGAGTTTACTAGCTAGTATTTTGTTGAAGATTTTTTCATCTATATAGCAGATTTCCTTTTTAGTGATGCCTTTGCCTGGTTTTGGTATCAAGATTATGCCTGCTTCATAAAATGAATTTGGAAGGATTCCATCATTTTCTATGTTCTGGAATAGTTTGAGTAGGACTCATATCAGTTCTTCTCTGAACATTCCATAGAATATAGCAATGAAACATCTGGGCAAGGCATTTTTCGTTGGTTATTTTTTCATTACCTTTTCAGTTTTTACTTTTTTTTTTTTATGTGTCTGTTTAAATTTTCTACCTCAGCTTCTGTTAGTTTGTTGTTGTGTTGTTGTTGTGTGCTGTCGAGTCAGACCTTTAGGTAAGTAAAATGTTACTAGACATCTGTTCATTTCTTCTAGATTTTTTAATGTATTAGAGTATATTTCTTCACAGTACTCTGATATTATCCTCTTAATTTCTGTTGGTTCTATTGTGGTGTTGCCTAATTCACTTCTCATTCAGATTTTTATATTCTCTCCCTGTTTTCCTTTGTTAAACTTGCCAGGGGGTTGTCAATTTTATTTATCTTTTCCAAAAACCAACTTCTAGTCTTGTTGATTTTTTTTCTATTTCCTTTCTATTTTCTGTTTCATTTATTTCTGCTGGAATCTTTATTATTACTTTTCTTCTGCCGACTATAGGCCTTTTTTTTTTTTT
>NW_006921673.1:10688409-10699352 GCF_000298275.1 Orycteropus afer afer | reverse complement strand
TTTTTTGCTGCTCTTTTTCTAATTGTTGGAGATGTTGGGTTAAGGTGTTGAATTTGGCTTTCTTCTTTTTCGATGTGTGCATTTATTGCTATCATTTGGCCTCTGATTGCTGTGTCCCAAAGATTTTCATATGTTGTGTTTTCATTCTCATTTGATTCAAGGAATTTATTAATTTCATTTTTTAAAACTTTTTCTATTATCCAGTCATTTTCAAGAAGGGTGTTATTCAGTTTCCATGTGCTTTCACTTTTTCTGTTGATCTTCCTATTGTTGATTTCTGATTTTACAGTATTGTAATCTGAGAAGATGCTTTGCAGTATTTCAATGTTTTTAAATTTACTGAGGCTTGCTTTGTAGCCTAACATGTGATCTATCTTGGAGAATGTTCTTTGTGCAGTCTAGTAGAATGTATATTGTGCTATTTGGAATGAAGTACTCTATAGATGTCTATAAAGTCAAGGTGGTGGATTGTATTGTTTAGTTCTTCTGTGTCATTGTTGAGTTTCTTTCCAGTTGCTCTATCTGAGATTGAAAATGGTGTATTAAAATCTCCTACTATGATTGTGGAGTCATCTATTTGTCTTTTCAGTTCTGTTAGAGTCCTCTTTATGTATTTTGGGGCTTTTTCATTGGGTCCATAGATATTTATTACTATGTCCTCTTGTTTAGTCGATCTTTAATCATTGCATGATGTCCTTCTTTGTTTCATGTGGTGGTTTTTGTCTTAAAATAAATTTTGTCAAAGATTAATATTGCCACTCCTGCTCTTTTATGGTTACCATTTGCTTGATACATGTTTTTCCAAGCTTTGATTTTTAGTTTATTTTTGTCTTTCTCTTATATGTCTCCCTTAGACAGCATATTGATGGGTTATGTTTTCTTATCCAGTCTGCTACTCTCCAACTCTTGAGTGGTGCATTTAATCCATTGAAATTCAGTGCAGTTATCAATAAGTATGAATTTGTTGCTGTCATTTTGTTATGTGCTTTTTCATGGTGTGCTGATTTCTTCTTTCCATATAATTTTCTGTTCTGAGTTTGTTTTGTTCATGGATCGTGTTATCACTCCCTTCATTGCTATTATTTTAGTATTTGCTAAATATTTCTGCTTGTCCTCTTTGTCATTTTGATATGAAGATTTATCATTTTTCTTTGAGGTTACCTTGTGATTTATAATTTTCTTTCCAAGTTTAGAACAGTCCATTCTATCTTGCAGTTGTCTTGACTCCCCTATCATTTACAATTTCTGTGACTACAATATATTTTCCCTCTTTTTGGTTTCCTCTTTACAATCTTGTAGGTTTATTTACTTTGGATACTTCCATAACTGGGTTGGTTTCTGGGTTATGTCATCATGTGTGTTAATGGTCAGTTGTAGTTTGTCATTTTTGTTCTCTGTCCAAAGGACTCCTTTTATTATCTCTTATAAGGTTGGTCTGGTCTTAAAAAATTCTTTTAATTTCTGCTTGTCTGGGGAAGCTCTAATTTCACCATCATATTTGAGGTACAATTTTGTTGGGTATCTAATTCTTGGTTGGATTTTTTTTTTTTTTTTGGTCTTTCAGAGTTGTATATATACCATCCCATTATCCCATTGTGTTCTCACCTGCATGGTTTCTGATGAGAAACACTAGCTTAGTCTTACTGGTTGCCTCTTGTGAGTAACTTTTCATTTTTCCTGTGCTGATTTCAGGATTCTTTATTTGTTTTTGGTTTTTGTGAGTTTGATGATGATATGTCTTGGTGATTTTCTTTTGGGGTCTAAACTATTTGGAGTGTGTTGAACTTCTTGAATGCATATATTCTCTTGTTTCATCATACCAGGGAAATTTTCTTCTAATGAATATTTGACAATTTTCTCTCTGGTTTTATTTGTCTCTTCCTACTCTGGAATTGTGATTAGATGTAAGTTATTGCTTTAGATGATATCTCACTTGAACCTTAGGCTTTCTTCATTTTGTTTTGATGCTTTTCTTTCTGATTGATCGCTTTCCAAAGGAGTATTGAGGTGTTTGTCTTCAATCTCACTAATTCTGTCTTCCATTGATTCAATTCTACTCCTTTGCCCATTCAATGTGTTAGCTATTTCTGAAAAATTTAGTATTAATCTTCTGAATTTCTGTCTGAGGATTTGTATCATTTCTAATTTTTCATTTATTTTGTCATTTTTTTTTGTATTGTCTTTCAAAATTGTTCTAGGGTTTTCTCTGTGTTTTCCTCAATTTTTTTCAATGTTTTCCTTGATGTGTCTCTCAATCCATTGCAGGTACCTAAATATAATTCTTTCAAATTTCTTATAAGGGAGTTCCAATGCTGCTTCTTCTTCAGGAATTTTTTCTGCATTTGCATCATGGTCCCTTGTTTCTCTTGTTTTATCTTGCTTCTTTTTGTGGACTGTGACATTCTGTTGTCTCTGAGACACTGTGATGTTTTTGTGTTTATATTTATTGGTGATTGTATCTTGGAATCTTGCCCAAGATTTTCATTTTCTTTGTTTTGTTTGGATGTTATCTACATAAGCAAGGTATTGTGTTCCTCTATTTGCTAGTTGGCACCATTTATACATTCATCACCTGTCTCCTTTCCCCATGTCAGCTTTCCATATGTCCCTGCCATCCTTGGCAAATGGAGCCTATCAGGTCCATAGAATCTGAATGAGAATGCTGTCACTTTAAATATCCAAAATGGCCACCACTTGTGAACAATCAAAATGGCTGCAACCTCCAGACAGCCAAAAGTCCACAGCTCAGATTGTCACCCTCCTTGCTATTTCCCTTCCTAGTCATCAACCCTGCGCATAGTCTCCCTACAGCCCTTAGCAACCAAGTCTGATCTTTAGATCAATTCTCAGGTCCCAACAGCACTTGGAGTTGTGGTCATAGTAGCTGATAGTCTGCAGCTCCATCCATCTCTGTACTCACTCTTTTCATTCAGGTTTTTCCACTAGTTGGTGCCTAATCCACTTTTGTATACTTGCTTTCAAAGCTCGAGGCTCCAGGATTATCTTCTATCTCTGTCAATTTGTTTCTTATTTCTTTGTTGAAGAGGGTCTGTGTAGCTTATCTGCCTATTCCACCATCTTACTGGAAGTCTATGAGTTCCATTTCATTTTTCCTAATTCATACTTTATATATTCCATGTTTCAATTATTAATGTTATTAATGGATGTTTTCATTGTTTCTTGCCATTTTGAATCTTTCCCCACCAGGAAATGGAAATCACAAAAGCTTTACTCCATCTACATCATTAAGATGACTCTACTTTGAGGAGGCAGTACTTCCCCAGTTGTATTTTGTGTGCCTTCTGACCTGAGGGACTCATCTTCTGGCACCATATCAGGCAGTGTTTCAGGGCTATTCATAAAGTTTTCCAGTAATTGACAGTGTTTCACTGGTATTCATGAGATTTTCACTGGCCATTTCTTTGAGAAGTAGATGCTCCCTTCCTTCTTCCCAGTCTGTCTTAGTCTGGAATCTCTGCTGAAACCTGTGCACCATAGACGACCCTGATGGTATTTGACATACCAGTGAAACAACCTTACAGCAACACTCAAGCCACTGTAATAAGACAAACTGACAGAAGAGTGGTGGACAATACTGCTTAACATAGTAATACTTCAATAAATATTTGCAAAATAAATGAATTAATTAAAGCACTCAGTTTTAAAACTAAAGCCTCATGTTTTCTTTGTTGAAAGATTTCAACTACTCTTTCAATTATTTAAAAGGCTACAGGTAAATTAAAAAAAAAAAAAGCTCTTCTTGAATTAATTTTTAAACTATTTCATAATAAATATTTTTCCACTTTGTTTAGATTTCAAGTTTATTGCATTAAAATAAATTGATCTATTTAATTAAATTAAAATTATCCAATACATGTACTACCATTATTTTAATGTCTACACTATTATTATTTTAATGTCTACATTTGTAATATTTACTTACTTTTCTTTATGATCATCTTCAATGGATTTTTTTTTTCATTTTATGAGTTATTTATAGAAACAATGTTTATTATTGTTAGTACTTTGTATTGTAAGGTGTTCTAGTGGCACAGTGTGTATTTGTGAAATATTTGATTATATGTATTTTGTTCCTGTGATAAATATTTAGATGTAGGCAGCTCTCCTAAATATCTACAGACTTAACAATAGAGCATCTCACATTACAAAGAATAACTGATAGAATTGAAAAGAGAAATAGACAGGTCCACAATCAAAGTTGGATTCTTTAATACACCTTTTTCTGTAATTTATAGATTATCAGATGAAAATCAATATGAATATAGATATAGAAAACATAAACAAAATGATCATATAGATTGACATATTTGAGCAACACAATGTAAGAGTACACATTGTTTCAAATGAACCTAGATATTGACAAAATAGATAATATTATTTGAATTTAACATAATTGAAATATATTAAGTATATTCTCTAACTATAGGGGAATTAAATGAGAAATCAACAAAAGAGAGATATCTGGAAAATTTCTACAAATTTAAAATTAAACAACATACTTGTTAATCACGGGAGCTCTGGTAGCATAGTGGCTAAGACACTTGCCTGCTAACCAGACGGCTGGCGGTTCAAACCCACCAGCCACTCCTCGGAAGGAAGGTTGGGCAATCCTACTTCCATAGTGATACTGCTTCGGAAACCCAAGGAGGGGTCGCTATGAGTCAGGTTTGACTCGATGGCACATAACAACAACAACAACAACAACTTGTTAATCACAGATGAGACAAGAATCGCAAGAGAAACAAGCAGATATTATGAATAGGACTAAACACACACACACACATAATAGAATCTATAAGATACAGCTAAAGATATGTGTACAGGGAAATATATAGCATCACGTTCTTATATGGGAAACCTAGAAATATCTCAGATGTCTCAAATATCCACCTTACAAAATTAGGAAAATAATAATAAACTTAATTCTAGGCAATAAGTAGGCAGGTCATGATGAAGATAGAGCAGAAAACAACTACACTGCTCATATGTGCACTCATGTGCTTCTTAGCTTCTAGGCTGCTTCTTAGAGAAAACTTATAAAAGTGATAAACTTATTGTACACATATACACCTACTAAACCCACTGCCATAAATACTGACTCATAGTGACTCCCACTGAATTTCTAATCTTTAGGAAAGTAAATTGCTTCATCTTCCTTCTGCAGAGTGGCTGGTAGCTTTGAACTGCTGACCTTCTGGTTAATAGGCAAATCTTATCTACTATGCCACCAAACTTCCTTATGCATTTACTAACCACTGCAATGAGTCAATTCTTACTCATAGTGACTCCACTGGATTTCTGAAGGCTGTAAATCCTTAAAAAAATAGATTGTCTCATCTTCCTCCTATCCTTTTTGAATTGCTAACTTTCTGGTTAACAACCAAATGCCTTACCCACTATGGCACTTTATACACCTGCTAAAAAAAAAAAAAAAAAAAAAACCCTCACTGTCATTGAGTTTATTCTCGCTCACAGAAACCCCTCATTATGTTTCTCAGGTGATAAATCATTATAGAAATAGATTGCCCCATCTTCCTGCCACAGAGCACCTGATGGATTTGAACCACCTGACTTCTGGTTAGCAGTCAAATGCCTTAGGCATTGTACCACCAGAACTACTAGAATGGCTAAAAGAACACAGAAGAAACAAAAAGGTGAAGAAAAATTAGAATTTTCATCATACATTGCTGGTGGGATGCATCACTACTTTCATTAATTAATGCAATTATTCTAATAGTTTACCAATAGAGTTACTGAAAACTATAACTGTGGTTAGAAAAATCTAAAAACTAGTTTCTGTATTTATGAAGTGATGCTTATTTTTTTTTCTTAAAGCAAAATATTACATATTTAGAGTAAATGGCCATAAAATGTACTGTGGAAACAAGACCAGATTGAGTTCTATGGGCAAATATTTTTATACACTTTCAAATTTATTTATTTTTACGTATAAGAAATGTGGAACTACATAGAGAAATGGTGAAGAAGCAGGGATGCTTAACTTCTCACAATTGTATGAATCCAAATTTGTGAGTACCATATCAACAAATATTCCTTCTAACCACACTCAGTCCCTGGGAATTATTCATTAATGCAGTTTTCTCTATTTCATTATGTGTCTGTAGACTTTTAGTATTTCAGTGCTGTTTTATGACCTTATAAATATCCATCCACCCCTTACCTTGTTTATATGAATTTACTGAACTCTTTCTTCTAGGTACTGAAAAAAAGATCTACAAATTATATGGGGAATGCCTCAGTATTATGTGCATGTTGAATTTACATGCCCAAGTACAAGGATAAGATTCCAACCACTAATATTGAAAATTCCTGGCTATTTAATCCAATTTTTTTCAAACTTTATAGGATTTTCCTGTAAGAACCAAACCATTTTAAAAGTCTGGCAACATTGTTATAGTTTCTGGACCCTTTGATAAAATTGACAGTAATGATAGGCTTGACAGGACAAAACAATTTAGTTCATTCAATGACAAAATAAAGCATGGGATCTCTCTACAAACATTTTTTTTTTTTTTTTAATGACTTCAAATTTTGAACTCACCATTTTACTCCAAAAAGCAATTTGTCAGTCTGTGAGCTTGACATAGTTATGAAATATTTGTCCATAGTATTTATAAGAACACAATGTTCTGCCTCAGCTCTCACAACATGATGATTGTCTCCATAATGGATACTAATATTGTCTGAAGAATCATCAAACATAGTAGATGGCCCAGCAACAACTCTTGCTGCTTTGGATAATCACATCTTGGTTTTCATTAGTGCCTTCTTAAGATATTAAGTGAGTGGGTATTAATGTTCTCAAAATGGTCCCATTAAAATTATCAGCACTTTATTTTAAGGTCACATCAGATGTGTTCCTAAAATATGAGATGGATGCTAGTTACTCCATAATGAGGACTAAAAAAGCAAAAATTGACATAAAGATAACTTTGTACAATAAAGCATAAAATAAGTCAATGGAAGAGTGTAAAACACAAGTAATTTCCTTTATGATATTGGAAATTCATAGAGTTGTAGCAAATAATTTCTAGAAGAAGCATCAAAACAAAATATCACAATGAAATAATGCAAGTTGCTATCAATCCACAGGTCAAGGTCTACTCCTATGATTCATAGTAATTACTATGAAGCCACATAAGAATCATGAAGAGTCAAAATATTCTAAACTCTCTAAATCCATAATTCTTGTCTATGCAACTAAAAACTCAAATGACTTGTGCTGTTTTCCCTTGTAGTCTACAGTATGTATAACACAGACTCAGATCCATTGAGGACCCAGAGTTACATGTTGTTTGTTTTTCAGAAACGTGTAAGCTAGTGGTGACTGCTAATCATCTCAAACACTCCTAGGTTTCTACTGCATCTGCTCCCATTTCTCCAACCTGATAGCTAAGTCAGTAGAAAAGCTGCAAGACAATCATTCAATATTTCAGAGGGAACAGCCAGTGGGTGAACTCCTGAATGACAAAAACTTGAGATAATAAGTATATATTGTCTTAAGTTGCAAAGTTTTTTGGAAATTTGTTACAAAACTAACACAGTAAATGCACAACAATACATTTCTTAAATACTTTATTTCAAAAATTTTCATTGAGTTTGAACCAACCTGAATTTACTTTATTGATCCACCATTTGTTTAGTAAACATGATGTAACTTTGAACATGAGAATTACTAGTAGCTGAAGGATTTTATGGTATATCATGCAAACACAATCTTACTTATACAGCATTTTCTGGTCCCTTTATCAGTATGTCTTTGGTGAGACAGCTAAAAATATTGAATCTTTTTCACTGGCTTTACTGAATCTCTTGCTGGTATTACTTTTGCTCATTTAATTTCCTCTCAGTACTAATAGTTTTATTATTATTATTATTATTATTATTATTAACCAAAATATGCTTGCAATGATGTACTTCCAAGTGAGTCTCTGATATCAAACTGTGAGTTCTAGATTAGTGAAAATTATATGCAATTTTTCTTTGTATTTTCAACATGTAGCAGGTTCTCACACATATTAGGCATGCAATCAATACTTCTTAAATGAGTGAAATAAAGAGTAATGTATAAAAATATTTAAAATACTTGATTGTAAACAGTTACATTCAAGCTATAAATTATTATAAAGGAATTGCCAGTAGTGCTGATTCTCCAGTATATATCATTATTAAAAAAGAAAAAAAAGAAAAAGCTGCTTTCAAGTCACTTACACCTCATGGCAACACTACTTGTGTTGGGGTAGAACTGTGTTACACAGAGGTTTTGATTTTTCAAAAGATCTCCATGCCTTTCTTATGAGGTAACTCAGGTTGGTTCAAATCAACAATCTTTTAGTTAGGACTTGAGCATTTTAACCATTTGCACCACCCAGGATCTCCATAATGTATCAGAGCATTAACTTATAGTTTAAGGGGTTTGCTGGTGGGAATACTGTAATTTAAAATATCAAACACAATGTAGAAAATCTGTGTCCTGTTTATTTGGTAGGTGAAACTCTATCACGGCTGCTTATGAGTGTTTGCTGCTAATAGCTGACATTTGCTAGCGAGTTGTCCTTCAACTTCCTTGCCTCAAAATATAATAATTCTGTTGTGTTACACTCCAGAGAATGATGATAGATAAAATCACCCAAAACTACACTTTCCCTCCCGCCCCTATTCGATTCCCTCAATCCCTTATAGGTTAACTCCTGAAGAGTATTCCTTCAGTAGGCCACTGTCTCAAAGATCTCATGATCTATGACTGGTCCATATGTGAAAGAAGTTTGGGGGGGGGTACAGTTTCTCTTATGTGGCTCCTCTTGGTGTGGGAGATCTATGAACTAAAATGAAAACTATCCACACAACTTCAAACAATGATAAGACAGAGACAGGACATCTGAATTCAGAGAGGGGAGATAAGAGACAGGTTGGAGTCACTGCGCATAACACTTTTCAAATGTTATGAATGTGTCCGGAACTCATACTCCAAAGACAGGGAACGTTCTTTGACTGTGGCCAAGTTTTTGAAGTTTTATCCTTAATTCATTGATCTCCATATCACTTATCTAAATCTTCTGAGATATTTTTTTTTTCCTTTTCCTTAAGAAATAGTCCATGTTTGGTCCAAGTAAATTTATTAGCCTGCTTTCTGCTGGTAGAAAGTTGGAGCTCAGAGGCTATATTTCATTTTAAACTGTCTAGTTCCTCTTAGTTCAAGCTGGTGGTGATTTTGCCAGGATAACTCTCTCTAAAAGGTTGTTATTTCTTAAATGAATCTTTTCCAACTTCATTCTGATTCTCCAAAATTATATCCATAATTCTTTTTGAGGCACACCTTTCTCTATTTTAGATGCATTAGGCTACTGTGTAGTAACACTCTTAAGAATCTTAGAATACCTTCCAGCAAGCTAGAGATTCTATAGCATTACCATGAGTCTTGATGAACTCTTAACAAATACTTGTACAAAAGCCTTGATTTGACCTTTACAGTAAAGCTAATTATTACTTAGAGAAGTTTTCAGGCTGGAGATACTAGATAAGAGAGAAGGTTTTACTCCTTCTAAATATGATTCCTCTATATATCTTCTAAATGTGGCTTATAAACTAAACTATTTCTTCTTTAATATATTTCTCTCAGTATATTATACTCAGCTGAAAAATCTTGCAGACATGTCCTCATGCTAGACAGATATCTCCTTGGACAGATCAAAAAGTCCGTTAAGTTCTCTACCTCCCAATAACCCCCATTTCATATTTTCTCCCACTGCTGTTTAACTTACTTTGCCCTTTATCAAGACTCCAATAATAAATTTCTTTCTGTATTTGTCTATATTCATAACAACTTGTTCATCATTCATCCAGAATTCTCAAATACCCCCCTTACCACTTTTCCATATTTTCCCTGCTACCTGATTCCAAAGCTAATGACACATATATTATTTTCACTTATGATTACTCAAGCAGTTGCAATTATCCAGCCTCTCAAATTTTCCTAGACTACGCAACGTCACGCTACCCTCAAATCTAGTGGTTAGTTTTGCTTGTCAGCTTGAATTTTCTTATAGTGTTTTCATATCAAAGAGTCTGAGAATTTCAAAAGAGAAGTATTGTGTTTCAAGATGGTAGAAGATTGAAGACCTCTTAAGATCCAGTCAAGAAAGTTGCAAAGCTTCATTTCTGCTGCATTCTACTGTTCACAGTCTAACTAAAGGCCAACCTAGTTTTAAGGGGTGAGGGTTCAGATTATACCTTTAATGAGAGAAGCTGCAAAGAAACATTGCAAAGAAGTATGACACAGGGATGAGAGAGACAGATCGTAGTTATTTTTGTAATTAATTTACCACACATGGATTAAGCTGTTAATATATTTTATTCTTCAGTTACTAAGAATGAAAAATTGTTGCTTTATAATGCTAGAAATCAAAATTTACAAAGAATTTAAGCAGTTCATAAGACTGCCTCATCTTTCTCCATGGAGCTGCTGGTGCATTTGAACTACTGACCTTTGTTTAACAGCTGAATATTTTAACTACTACACTACTAGAGCACCTCAAATATAAAATTACCTGGACAAAACTCTAATAATAAAGCTAGCTTCATAGTCTATGGAAAAACTACTGAGAATATTAACTAACCAATCTGTAACTAAATTAAATAAACTCCAAAAAGACAATTTGGTTTATAAATATTTATTTTTCTTTATATAAATTTACGTTCTCAGATCTAGGGGCTCTTTTTCTTTTTCCCCAAATTTTTGCTATTTATTATTGATGGTCACTTTTAGTTTTTTTTTTTTTTTTTTGCATTTACACCTCTTCAACAATTTCCTTTTATTTGAGCTTTATTAGATTTGTTAAAACAATAATGAAAGGGAAGTCATTATATAACACTTGAAAGACAATTATTAGCTAGTTGAAATA
>NW_006921673.1:10683653-10687867 GCF_000298275.1 Orycteropus afer afer | reverse complement strand
TTGGAAACTCAAGGAGTGGTTTCTATAAGTCGGATCCGACTCTAGGGAAGTGCGTTAAATGTTAATTAGCATTTGTAAGAGAAGATTTAAGTAAAATTATTTTGATATTTTGGGTGATCTACTTCCTAAAGATCGTATCATTGAAGACCCTATGAAGCACGGTTGTAGAGTAACACACATGGGTTGCATAAGTAGGAATTGACTCAATGAAAGTGGACTTGCTTTTGTTTTTGTTTTGTTTTGTTTTTCTATTGTTATTTTAATGAAGTTTTGTTACCTAGATCTTGATAAGTTTTAAAATATTTACATGAAAATTCCTTTTTTGATTTGCTTTCTAACTTTTCTTTATTTGCTCTGGCTTGTGACTTTATTGTTTCTGCTAAATATGTCAGGTGTGTGTTTCAAACTTGCTCTGGAGAAAATATCCAAACTAACAGAAGAAAAATCAAAACTAAAATATGGTGGAAGTGACAAATATATTAAGTAATATTTAGGTAAAAATAAAGCAAAGGGAGCAGAGTATATAAAGATATTTATATTTTTATAAATAGTGGTTTTTCAAGGCATGTTAAGGTCTTGTTTTGATTTTAATTAAATGATTTTAAGTTTTGAAGATGTTGTTCAAAAATGGATGCTTCAGAGAATGATTTTAAAAAATTCTCCTGGGGAAAGAGTTCTATGGCTAAATATATTAGCACAAGCTGCTTAATATTCCCATCACCTACAAACTTATAATGTATATTCATTTATTACAGGTTTGTAAAATCGCATGGTGAAAAGGCTATTTAATGTTGTATAATGTAAATAAAGCTGGGCTTTCTTGACTTTAAATATTTATGGTATATGAAATCCCATATATTCACATGTCAACTTAACATAATGTATTACTTCCGTTAATATTCTAATTATAAACAAATTTGTAGTACTTATGATATCAGTTACTCAAGAGCTTATTGTACCTTTCTGAAAAAACTCACAAATCGAGATTTTTTCTTAGGTTTAAAATAAACAATACAGTACTACTCACTAAGGATTGACTGCTATAGGAACTTCCATCTCACTAGAAATCTGGAAAAAAATATGAAATAATATTTTTCTTACATTGGCATCAGTACTTAATATAACTTAGATTTCTGAGAAAAGTTTACACCAGTTTACTTCTGGAAAAGTTCCTAGTCTGTAAACAAAATAAAAAGAAGTCAATTCTTAAAGAGATGCACTTTGGAATACAGGGAGTGCAAAGCAACCAAGAGCTACAGAAATAAGTCTCTTACATGCTGCCCAGTTTTCACATGCATATGAGGCTACTGAAAATACCATGGACTGGATCAGGTGCATTTTAGTCTTTCAAAGTGACTTTAACATTTTAAAGTCATCTTTTGCAACAAATTTACCCAGTGCAATTATGTCATCTGATTTATTGAGTGTTGCTTCCATTGGCCTTGATTGTGAATCCAAGTAAAATTAAATCCTTGCAACCTCAATTTTTTCTCCATTTATAGTGATGCTGCTTATTGGACCAGTTGAGAGGATTGTTTTTTTATGTTGAGGTATAATCAATACTGTAGTATGTAGTCTTTTATCTTTATCAGTAAGTGCTTCAGAAAAATCGGTAAGTGCAATAATTGCAGAAGAAGAATTGATGCCTTTGAATAGTGGCATTGGTAAAAACTATTGGAACTACCATGAATTGCCAGAAGAATGAACAAATCTGCCTTGAAAGAAGTATATCTGGAATGTTCCTTAAAAGTGAGAATGGCCAGTAGTCTTCCATACCTTGATCATGTTGTCAGAAGGGACCATTTCGCGGAGAAAGATATCATGCTTGGTAAAGTAAAGGGTCAGTAAAAAAGGGTAAAAAAAAAATGGATTGACACTAGCTGCAAAGATAGGCTCAAACATGGCAAGGATCATGAGAATGGCACAGCACCAGGTAGTGTTTCATTCTGTTGTACGAACCAACTCGATAGCACCTAAAAACAACAACACAAAGATAAGTAGCTTTGGTGATCTATGTATATTGTGACCGAATACAGAATGGTGCATCAGTGAGAAGAAACTGTCTGAGACTGGAGAAAGAATCACCAGAAATCAGTAGATATAACAATTTATAGGTCTCACAAAGGGAAAAGAATAGGTTGATCTCACCAGTCAAGAACAAGATATCATGCAGTATGTGACCATTGGATAGAGTCCTCAGAAGCATTTACTCTTAGTACAAAACCAAAACCAAATCACTGCCATGGAGTCATTTCTGACTCATAGTGACCCCTCCTTGGGTTTCTGAGGTGGCATCTCTATGGAAGTAGATTGACCAGTCTTCCTTCCAAGGAGTGGCTTGTGTGTTTGAACCACCAGCCTTCTGGTTAGCAGCTAAATGTCTTAGGCACGACGCCATCAGAGCTCCCTTATTCTTAGTAAAGGGTTAAATTGGATACAAAATAAAAGCTGATATGGATTGCACCATGAGAAAGCTTATAACCAAACCTTGAAATTGTCAAGTCGATCCACCATTTTCTTGACTGCATATCAGAAAATTATCTAGCTCTTTTTAAAGGACTGTAAAAAAACCTAGCAACCAAAAATATAAAATTTACAATTTAAATTACTAGTGAATAAAAATAGCAAGAAATTTTGATTTATAAGCATGAGAAAAATCAGTCAGTAGAATCAAATTACAAACAACAGAGCTGATGGAATTAACATACAAGGATTTTTTTTTTTTTTTTTTTTAAGGAAGATTGGGCAATCTACTTTCATAGTGACACTGTCTCAGAAACCCAAGGAGGTGTCACTATGAGTCAGATCCAACTGGCAGACAGTTAGTTAATGTCATTTTGGTGGAAGTTCACAGAGTTAATTGGTTTTCCATTCAACAATACACATACATTTTGTTTGGTGATATTCATTACAATCCCCGCAATAAGAGCACTGTTCCCATTTCCTCTCTTTTTTTATGATTTCTCTTTGTCCTTCTTTCCTGTCCCTTCCTGTTTTCTGAATTTTATCCCTGAGCAAATGCTGCCGTTTTGATCTTTGCTGTTGTTGCTGTTTAGTAACGCTGAGTCATCTCCAACTCATAGCTACCTCTCCTTGGGTTTCTGAGACAATATCTCTACAGAAAGAGGTGGCCCAAACTTCCTTCTGAGGAGTGGCTGGTGGGTATGAACTGCCAACCTTCTGGTTAGCAGTCAAGTGCCTTATGCACTATGCCACCAGGGTGCCTTAAGCAACACTAGTAGTTATGAAATGACAGGTTTGAAATAATAGTTATATATATTTATTTCCTAATATACAATGCATAAATATTAACATTTAAAATGATCTCATAGGTATCACCTAAGATCACCTTTGATGCCACAAACAGTTTGTGTTTGGCACTAGTTTTGACAGCAACTATTTCTCTTTCATAGGCCATGATAGTCTCCATTAGACTTCTCTTGACTCTCTAGTTTGCCATACCCAGGGTAACTGGGGATAGCAATGAAGGAGGAACCCTGTAAGTAAGGTTAACTTGGGAAAGAATCTCAGGTGAGAATAGGAGCCGAGTCACACTGATCATCTAACCCCAGCTGACAAGATACATTCTGACCCTTCCTCTGTTTTACAATTACAAAGCAAAATATAATTGTCCAGGTGATCTGCCTCCATAAAGACTATGGTCAAGAAAACCCTTGGAGCTCTAATCTGTAACACCTGGGGTCACCATGAGTCAGAATTGAATGATGCCAACAAGATTTTTTTATTTTTCTTGTTGCTTATTTGGAGCCCTTCACAGTTCAGTAGGCCTTTCATATCTCTATTATAATTCTGACATCTAATCTTGAAGTCACATTTATTATTCATATTCTATAAATGAGGAAACCAATGTCCACAATTTGTGATGTTAGCCAATATTGTTTGAACTTTGTATTAATTTGGGTAGGATAACCAAAAAACCAAACCCACTGTCATTGATGCTACAGGACAGAATAGAATAGAATGATTGATTGTTTTAATGAGTGTGTGCCTTCTTGGTATTATTCTTTACCTTATAGGCCAGTCTCCATAAGGCCTGTAAGCCTGGTCATATTTAAGGTATTTTATTTTGTTCTATATTTTTCTCCCACTCCATCTGGTCTTCCTATTCTGATCCCTTTCAGAGTGGTCAGCAGTGGTAGCCAGGTACCATCTAGTTCTGGTCTCAGGGATGTGGAAGCTGGAGTTAATGTGGC
>NW_006921673.1:10680846-10683408 GCF_000298275.1 Orycteropus afer afer | reverse complement strand
ACTGCCTCGGAAACCCAAGGAGGGGTCGCTATGAGTCGGGGCCGACTCGACGGCACATAACAACAACAACAACTATATATATATATATACATATACATATATATAACCTAATTAGAAAGGAAGAATGGAACATTATTTGCAGACAACAGGATCTTATACATAAAAAATTCCAGATTCCATAAGAAAACTTTAGGATCTTATAGAATGATTCAGTAATGTCACAGAGTTCAAGATTAATGCACAAAAATTTGGGTCTATTAAACAAGGAGAACTTCAAAAAGGTAATCAAGAAAACAATACCATTTACATAGCTCCCCAAAGGATAAAATACTTAGGAAAAAACCTAACCAAGGATATAAAATGTGTATACAATGAGAACTATAAGACATTGGAGCAAGAAATAAAAAGACAAGAAAGGAAGAACAGACCAAAATGGATATCAGAAGACACTCTGAAACTTGCCTTTGAATGGAGAGTAGTTAAAGCAAATGGAAGAAATGACAAGATAAAAGAACTGAACAGAAGATTTCAAAGAGCAGCTTGAGAAGACAAAGCCAACAATTATAATGAAATGTGCAAAGACCTGGAGTTAGAAAATCAAAAGGGAAGAACATGCCTGCCATTTCTCAAGCTTAAAGTACTGAGAAAAAAATTCAAACATCAAATTGCAAAATTCAAAGATTGTATAGACAAAATATTGAATGATGCAGGACACATCCTAAGACGATGGAAGAAATACACAGAGTCACTGCACCAAAAAGAATTGGCCAATGTTCATCCATTGCAGAGGGTGACATATGATCAAGAATCAATGGTACTGAAAGAAGAAGTCAAGGCTGCACTGAAATAATTGGCAAAGAACAAGGCTTCATGAATTGACAGAATACCCATTGAGATGTTTCAACAAATGAATGCTGCACTGGAAGGACTCATTCAGCTATGTCAAGAGATTTGGAAGACAGCTGACTGGACAACTGACTAGAAAAGGTCCATATTTGTACCTGTCCAAAGAAAAATGATCCCAAAGATTGTGGAAATTATCAAACTATATCATTAACATCACATGCAAGTAAAATCTTACTGAAGATATTTCAAAAACGGTTGCAGCATTATACTGTCAGAGAGCTTCCAGAAATGTAAGCTGGATTCAGATGAGGATGAGGGATATTATAGCTGATATAAGATAGATCTTAGCTGAAAACAAAAACTACCAGAAAAGTGTTTACTTGGGTTTTATTGACTATGCAAAGGATTCAATTGTGTGGATCATTACAAATTGTGGATAACATTGAAAAGAATGGGAATTACAAAACACTTGATTGTGCTGATGAGGAACCTGTACATAGATCATGAGGCTGTCATTTTAACAATACAAGGGGCTACTGAATGGTTTAAAATCAAGAAGGGAGTGTGTCAAGGATGTATCCTTTCACCATACTTATTCAGTCTCTACGTTGAGCAAATAATCCAAGAAGCTGGATTATATGAAGGACATGGCATGAAGATTGGAGGAATCCTGTGATACACAGATGACACAACTTAGCCTGCTGGAAGTGAGGATGTTTTGAGGCACTTACTGATGAAGATTAAAGACTAAAGTCTGCAGTAAGGATTATACCTCAATATAAAGAAAACAAAAATTCTCACAACTGATACCATAAACAGCTTCACAATGGAAGGAGAAAAGATAGAAGTTCTCAAGGATTTCATATTACTTGGTTCTACAATCAACACCAATGGAAGCAGTTAAGACATCAGACAACATATTGCATTAAGGAAATCTGCTGCAAAAGACCTCTTTCAAGTGATGAAGAGCAAAGATATCTCCTTGAAGGCTAAGGTGTGCCTAACCCAAGCCATGTTATTTTCAATCACCTCTTATCTATGTGAGAGCTTGACAATGAATAAGGAATACCAAAGAAGAGTTAATGCTTTTGAGTTGTGGTGTTGGAGAAGAATGCTAAGAGTACCATGGTCTGCTAAAAGGACTGACAAATATGTCCTGAAAGAAGTGCAAACAGAATGGTCCTTAGAAGCAAGAATGGCCAGATTTTATCTCACCTACTTTGGACAAAGGGAAATCAGGCAGGCCCAAAGCAGCAGTGAAGGAGAGCAGGAAAAAGGGGAATAAAAGCCAGGAACTCACACAGAGAAGCAGTCAGCTGCAGGGATCCACATGAGGAGAGGAACACAGGCATGCCCAAAGCAGCAGAATAAGGGAGCTGGAGAAAGGGGATTAAAAGGCCTAGGAATCTGGACAGAGAAGGAGTCAGCCTTGGGGACCCAGTTAAGGGTAGTACAAGAGGTTTCCAACAAGGAGGCAAATTTGTCTGTTGGTTTGTCCTACCAGGGTGACATGTTGATGTGAGTTTTGAGGCTGAGCCACTGGGATGCACATGGTGCACAGGTATCAGCCCAGCTTACAGACTGAGACAGACTAGGAAGAAGGAGGAGGCCATCCACTTCTCAAAGAATTGGTCAGGAAAAACCTTATGAATAGCAACATTACTGCACAACTTTATGAATAGTCCGATTAGGTTAGAAGGCTCTCAGAATAGGACT
>NW_006921673.1:10637454-10664907 GCF_000298275.1 Orycteropus afer afer | reverse complement strand
ACATTTGATTTGCGGTGCTGGCAAAGAATGCTGAAAGTACCATGGACTGCTGAAAGAACTAACAGATCTGTCCTGGAGGAAGTGCAGCCAGAATGCTTCTTGGAAGCAAGAATGGCCAGACTTCATCTCACCTATTTTGGTCATGTTGTAAGAAGGGACCATTCCGTGTAGAAGGATTTCATGCTTGGTAGGGTGGAGGGTTGACGAAAGAGGGGGAGGCCTTCAACGAGATGGATTGATATGGTGGCTGCGATGATGGGCTCTAGTATAGCAGGGATTGTGGGGCTGGCCCGGGATCGGGCAGTGTTTCGTTCTGCTGTGCTTGGGGTCACTATGAATCGGAAACGACTCGATGGCACTTAAAAACAGCAACAACAACATATGCAAGTGAGAGCTGGACAATGAATTAGGAAGACTGAAAAAGATTTTATGCTTTTGAGTTGTGGTGCTGGCGAAAAATGCTGAAAGTACCATGGACTGTTAAAAGAACTAACAGATCTGTCCTGGAGGAAGTGCACCCGAAATGTTTCTTGGAAGTGAGAATGGCCAGAGTTCATCTTACCTATTTTGGTCATGTTGTCAGAAGGGACCATTCCTTGGAGAAGGATGTCATTCTTGGTAGGGTGGAGGGTCGACCAAAGAGGGGGAGGCCTTCTACGAGATGGATTGACAAGGTGGCTGCGATGACGGGCTCAAGTATAACAGGCATTGTGGAGCTGGCGCAGGATCGGGCAGTGTTTCCTTCTGCTGTGCATGGGGTCACTATGAGTCACAAATGAGTCGACGGCACCTAACAATAACAACAACTTTGATTATGTTGTTAGTAGGAACAATTCCCTGGAGAAGTATACCATGGTTGGTAAAGTGGAGAGTCAATGAAGAAGGGGAAGGCCCTCAGCAAGATGGAATGACACAGTGGCTGCAATGATGAGCTCAGGTATAGCAAGGATTGCATGGCTGGCACAAGACCAGGCAGTGTTTAGTTCTGCTGTATATAGGGTTGCTATGTGTTGGAGATGACTTGACAGCACCTAACAACAACATGCTGCAGAAGTTCTATGAAAATTATATATTTTTTTGCCTTTATTGTCAGTTATTTAGAGTTAGTAATTTGCAAAATGCTTATTTTTATTATTTTTCATCAATTTAATTTTATTTTAATGACTCAAGGCTTTTTTTTTTCCTTAATTCATACCATCTAATTCATTTTGTACAATCAATGTAGGTTCAATAAATAAAACAATCTTATAGCACCTCCATGAAAAACTCTCTTTTATGTAGGGAAGTTACTATGAGATTTTGACTATCACATTTCTCAGAATTTCATTTTCTAAGTTTCTGAGGATAGGCAAGTCTAAGATGATATCTGCTTTAGGAATTGCAGGTCATATTATAGTTTAGCTCTGGGAAGCACACCCTCCAGTAAGACAGAACTCAAGATACATCCCACCCTAAACAAGCATAGAGACTAGGATTTACAAAACATCACAAAAATTCATAGCACTGCAGACCACCCCCTGGCTCTTCTAGCCCTTAGTCTTTTTCACACTTGAAGGATTAATTTGCTCCTCCCAATCATTTTACCACTCCCAACATCATTAACAATTAGTCCTTTAGTAAGGCAAAGAGTCCTAAGGGTGATGTTACTCCAATACCAGCCATTCAATTCTGCTGTTGGTGTCCATTTGATCTGATAAGGTACTCCAAAACTTTGTTTCATCATCACCTTTTCTGGACTCTGATAAAATTTAACTGAAAGAATAATATTTCCTTGCTCTGAGTCTCTCTTTAGGAATCAGTATAAAGTTAGATTTCACCCACTGCATAACCAATTTATTCATTCCTTTATCTTTAGCTATTGTATCTCCTTCCTTCATTTGTCATTTATTTTTATCCAAACTTTTTCACCTTGGGAAGGGATATCAGTTTCAGTTGCTGTGCCAGTCCAGATTTCTAGTAGCAAGTTCTTCCCCTTCAGTCCACTCCCATTCATGTTGGTACAGTTACATAGACAAAATTTGGTGGGCTATCTTGACCACTTGGCAAGACAGTAGTATTTACTGTCAGCCCCAATTTTTCCAGAAGGCAGAAGGTACAATGCATCCCATAAGGCCCTTGGGAATTTTAGTGTACAGATTCAGGGCTACTGTAAGTCTCTTGCTTAGGAATCACCCCTGCCTCTGGCACCTGCAGATACATCGTAGGTCCTGGGACCATAGCTTCTGGCAAGAAGAAAGTAATGTTTGGTGATGTGAGGAAGAATTGTACAGTGGTGCTAGCATCCTCCCCCATCCCTTCTTCCCCATATGCCCCAGAAAAACATACAAATCTGTCCAATAGTGATCTTCCCTTACCCCCCTCATGTTGAGTGTGAAAACATACTCATGAAGGCATGTGAGCCAGCCCTTGAGGCCTTTATCGCTCTCAATTTTAGATACCAAATGTTTCAATTGCCCATTCCAATTCTCTATCAAACTGTTACTTTGAGGATGGTATGCAACATGGTATATCCTCTTAATATGATGTTTCTTGGCCCATTGCTGCACCCTAGGGACCATAAAGTGTATTCCTTGGTCTGAGGAAACATAACTTGGTGGCTCAAATTGGTAGTGCCTAGGGTATTTGCTAACCAGAAGGCTGGTGGTTCAAACCCACCAGCCTCTCCTCTGAAGGAAGGTTGGGCAATCTGCCTCGGAAACTCAAGGAGGGGTCACTATGAGTTGGATCTGACTTGATGGCAGTGAGGCTGTTTTTTATCTTTTTATTTTTTTATCCTTTGTTCTAATCCTTTAATGGTGTTTCTGGCATTCACATTTGTCATGGGATAAGCAAATCCAAGTCCAAAGTAAGTATCCATTCCTGTGAAGAATACCCACCTGGAACCACTGGTGTCATTGGTCCTATACAATCACCTTGTCAGCTGTGTGTAGGGCTTTCCCTCAAGAGAATTTGCCCCAAGGCCATCTGTAACCTCTGTCTTTCTTGCTGACAGAACAATCCTTATTGGCATTTTATGCCTCAGAAGGTGCAAGACGGATATGTCTAGAGTCAGCATGTCTCTGCATTGCAGCAGCACCCCCATGTCCACTCATTTCATGAGCCCAATTGGCCACTTCAAGAGAGCATAACAACATGTGTACTTTCTGATTCAAATAGCCTTCCAATCCAGGAAGGGAATTTTTATGATGAGCACTGACAAGGCCTATTCTAACGTGCTCTTAATTCCCATATTGCTTTACATAGGATCATGCCCCACATGGGTGTCCCCATAATAGTCCAAATTTCCATTGCCCATTTGGCTGACCATATAGCCAGGCCATTGGCCACTGCCCATGAATCAGTAAAAGTCCAAACATATGGACTCTCATCATTGCCCAATTCTTCCACAACAACAAGGAAGACAGCATGCAGTTCAGCCCATTGAGCTGAACTGTTCTTACCTACCTCAATCAGGATCTTTCCATTTGCTGGTCTTAATTCAGCAGATTTCCATATCAACTGTTGTCCATGTACCCTGGAGCTGCCATCTGTGACCAAGCAGTTTTTCTGATCTGCAGAAAGTTATTCCTATGGAACTATCCATGTGGTAATGGGTTCTGGCAGCTCCTGAGGTAGTTCCAGGGTAGGACCTATGGGAAATGAGGCTACCTGCTTATGGATATGGTTGATGCCTCCCTGCAGTCCACCAGTCACTTGTTCTTATATGAACAATTTCTACTTAATATGGAACTATTTTGGTACTGATTTACTTATTAGAATGTTCCTCTGACATCACCCAAGACAATATGGGATTTCAGGTCTCATGAAGAGTTTCTGTCCTGTCATTGAAGCAGTCTCATTCAATGCCCATTAGCAGGCAAGTAATTACCATTCAAATTATGTGTATCATGCTGCACCATCTGGAAACATTCTAGTCCAGAATGCCAGTTGTTATAGGGCAGCATTCTCAGTTTTTTACCATAAGCTCCAGTCTGCATAAGCATGTTTAGCAGAAACCTCCAAAATCTTGTCTGAGTATAGATCACAAGCGCCTAAAGCAAAGGAAAGGAAGCCCACTTTCTGTATTTCATACATAGCCTGCTGTTGCTTGGGCTTCCATTCAAACACAGTTTTCTTCTGAGTAGTTTTTTGGATAGGAAATTCCAGTAACCCCAGCTGTGAAATATGTGTTCTCCAAAGTCCAAATAGACCAATTAAATGGGCTTCTGGTTTAGTCTTGGGGGTAGATAATGACAGCAACTTATTCTTGGTTGTTTGTGGAATGTCATGGGGTGACTTCTGCCCAATTGTTCCCAAGAATTTCACCATTTAGGCAGGGCCCTGGATTTTTGCTGGATTTATTAACCAGCCTCTATTGGGCATGTGGGCCAACACTCTTCAAATCTGCCTTAGCCTGTTCTTCTGTGTTTGATATTAACATAATATAATCATTGTAATGTATCATCATATATGAAATCTGCACCAGGTCCAAATCTCTTCTAACCAAGTCATGAGAGTAAGCTAGTGAATTTATATATAACCTTGTGGTTGAAAACTGAAAGTATATTGAGAGCCTTCTCATGTGAAAGCAAACTGACTCTTTTTTGAGACTGAGGTGGAGAAAAAGGCATTTGCAAAGTCAGTCACTGAGAACCAGTTTCCTTTAGCTTGTTATATTTTCTGCACCATTGACACCACGTCTGGAACAGATGAAACCACCAGTGACACTACTTTATTTAGGCCTCAGTGGTCTATTGTCAGTCTCTATGAGCCATCTGCCTTTTTCACAAGCCATATAAGGCAGTTATACAGAGAATTTTGTGGTACACCAATACTCCAACTTTATCATGTCTTTAATAAAAGCAGTAATTTCTTTTTGTCCACCAGGTATTTTATACAATTTCAAGTTAACGACCTGAGTGAGTTTGGAAAATTCTAATGGTCCCCATTTAGTATGTTCCATCAATATTGGACTACAGGCAGATTTACACAGTTTCAGTTTTATAATATCAGGTGGAGGGAGAGTTATACAATTAAACATAAAGACCATACTAATAATACATTCAGGTAAAGGAGATGCAATTACTTAATAAAACATCTGTTTAAATCTTCCAATTTTCATCTAAATTTTCGCCTTAGTACCATCAATTGTTGCATCCCCATATCCCCCCAATCTAATTTTAGGTCCCCTCAACATTTTATTGACAGGCTTTCAGATGATGGTACATTGGGGTCCTGTGTCCAGGAGTCCCCAAAAGGTCTCTTCCCTCCCCCAGGCCATTTTATCTGCACATGTGCATATGGTCTCAGGTCCCCTGCTGGGGGCTGGAGTAGAAGACCTGACCCTTCCCCAGTCTCTATCTTTATCAACTAGTTGATCCTCTGCTTCATTTGGTCCCAGGTGGGAGTTCCATTATTAAATTCCCCCTTGTGGTAGTTAAGTTTGTGTGCCAATTTGTCTGGGCCGGGTTGTGTGGCTGGGCAGCTGGATATAGTATTCCCCATGCTAAGACTGTAATCAACTCCATGGCGGAATCTACCAAGAGCAGCTGAGTAGCTAGCTGCCTTAGGGATATGGTCTGCTTCCTGTATATAAGGAGAAGCCTTGGGGAATAGTCTCTAGTTTATGGTACACTTGAACCCTGCATGTAGCCAAGTCATTGTTCAGTAGCCTGCCATGCTCTGCCAACCTTGGGGCTTTCAGGGGACTTGAATTAATGGCCTGCTGTGTGGTTTGGTAAGATCAGGACTGTGCCTTTTTACTTGTCAACCTTGGGCTTGTCAGCCTCAGCAGCCAGCAGCTGTCTGAGTGAATAAATGCCTCTAGTTCCAGTGGGCTGGGAGCAGGAGGCAGAGCTGGACCCAAAGATTGAGGGGCTTTCACCCAGCCCCTAGAGCCTGGCACTTTGAACTTGGACTTAAAGCTTCAAAACTGTGAGAGAATAAACTCCTGTTTGTTAAGGCCATCCCATCTGTGGTATATTCTTGTCAGAGTGGCACAGAAGTAAACAAAACACTCCTGACTGAAGTGAATAGAATGAACTTGTTTAGACCACCTTAATGTCAGGGGACTAGCAGCTGTTTCCATTGGCCCATCCAACTTCTCATAGTGCTGCATTAGGACCTCTGTCTCAACTCCATCAATATCCAATATATTCATCTCATTCCTTACTAACTGTAGAAAAATCTCCAACCTGCTGAGGTAAGTTCTTTCCCCATTGCCTCTTCTCACTCTCCTATTAATCACTCTTGTGTTTCTTGCATCTGTAAGACCCATGAGGGAAAGTTGCGCCAATAGACTTGACACAGCTTCTTGGATTATTACTTTGTTTTGCAATAGCAAGGTTACATAGATGCCCATGTAGAAGGGGCTCCCTTGAGTACTATATCTGCTGTGAACTGTGTAAGGGGCAAACTCATTGGGTGAGTATCCTGATTACCATAAAGCCATTCCAGCATGGCTTGCATAAGCAGCATATTAGCTGCTTCCTCTAAAGTGTTCCAGTGGGGTATTTAGAGGGGAAGAGGGTTAGTTTTCTTTCTCAGAATACACAAACCTGACTACAAATTTTATCCAGTCCAACAGGTTAGCTGCACCCTCTGGGTTAACTTGGATCTGGGATCAACATTTGTGCCTATCCCATACTGAGTTGTGGGTGTTGAATCAACCCAAACATACTCTTTTATTCTGTAGCATTCAAAACTGAAGACTGGGCCTAATTTAGTCACACTCACAATCTATTTTAGTAAAAGTTCCTCAGGAAGCTGACGGTACCAATGTACCAACTAAAGCAGCTCTTTTATACTATATGCCTTGTTTTCAACAGTTTTTTTGGTTTTGCCTGTTCCTTTCCCAGACTACCTTCCCAGTGACCAGCAATTGTTGGGGTACTGCCTATTGTTCCAACACAAATTTTCCTTTCTGTGTAGGTCCTGAGACCTGTGATCAGACTGGATCTGAGCTTGATTCAGTGCTACAACCTGCCCCTACATTATTTTTCCCTGTCATTGCAGCTACTACTGATAACAGCAACCAAAGAATTATCTATAGGTCTTGCCCTTTCCTTATCACTCTGTATTTCCATATGCATGAAACTAGCTAATTCCTCAGGAGTTAAATCCACCTCTCTTAAATCCCATGAATAGATTTTGTCTTGGGTAACTGACCTCAACAAAACAGGTACTTCAATCCATGGGTGTTTTTTCATCCCACCAGAAACCAAAGATTTCTTACTCTCCCATTTGTCTTCTTTTTTCCAAAACCACATATTCCAGTGAATCTGGCTGTTGCAGATTACATTCTGACACTAACTGCTTGAATAATTTCTGTTAGAAAGATCAGCATGAGGCCAGTCCCTATGAAGCAGAAGTTAAAGATGTCCCAAATGTCCAACTTTTCCAAATTGCTGTGGCACTCCATCATCTCTGACATCAACTCCTCCTCCCATCAATAATCTCTTGCCTTGTCTTAGGGTTCTGTAGTTCACTGAAATATCTCACAGAACTCATAAATTCCCATGAAAATGGCTCACATGGTGGGGGTAGAGGCTGAGAGTGTGGCACACTGGCAAGCCCTAGGTCTATGGGTAAGTCTGGAGGATTCTCCCAACTCAAGTGGTTGCAGGGTTTGGTGAACCCAAATTGGCTGGTCAGATGATGCCTACTATATCAGGTCCAGGGGTGGGATGATTAACCAAACACAGAACCAGAGTAAAAGAGTGAATTTTCCCAAAACATTCCTATATATCCCCTCAAGGAACTTGAGTCATTTGAGTCACACCTGCATTAAGGCAAGACCCAAGATACATCCCACCCTAAACAGGCATAAAGAATAGCATTTCTAATACATCACAAAATGATGGTGCCTTGAGTCACACCCCTCAGCAATGCAAGACTCAAGATGCATCCCACCCAAAACAGGCATAGAGACTAGAGTTTACTATATATATATATATATATATATATATATATATATATATGTTTACTATATATGAACAAAATGGAGACGATGGCTAGAAGGTCTATATTAAGCAATTGACTGCACTACTGCAGGTAATGAATAAGAAAATGAGAAGTGTGAGTCCCCAAGTGAATGCACAATGAATGCAAAAGTGAAAATTATGCAGTATTGGTTAAGGGAAAAAGAAGTCCTAAAGAATTGGACATAAATTACAGAATCTATAGAATCAATTTATTGTAGCTATATTACAGTAATTACATTTGGTAATCATGTTTAGTACATTATCAGGGTTAAAATGCTAGATTAATACATTTAAACTACAGAAATTGATGCTAAAAGTGATCTATGATATACTTCTTAGGAAATATCTATCAACATTGTCATTATTTTCTTTTTACTACCTAAGAAAAATTGAAGAGAGTAAACAATAGATTTGATTGATGTAGAAGTTACCTTGCTTGTTTGACCTCATTTTTTAGTAGAAATCTTTTAAACAGGTACAATTTCTACCACCTGTTCAGATTAGATATCCTTTTGAGAAGGAAAATAAATCACATGATAATAGCATGTCTCCAAGAAAAAGTTATTGGACAAATTGAGGGCAGTTCTGCAATCTGTAAATTTCTTAGAAAAATGTTGACAAACCTTAGCTCATCTCAATTACCTTTTCGAACTTATAGTCTCAATATTTGTCACTTTATTCAATGTAGTTTCTTCAATATACAACCAAAAAGATGGACTAAAGGAGGAAATATTACCTGAAAAGGAGCACCATAGATAAGGGCACCATGGAATGGGAACGCTGAGACTGCTGACAGTCAAGACTTCGAATGGAAGGAGGAAATGGCAAATACAAATGCTGTTCACAGAAGAATTACATTCACTTTTCTCCACGAATCTTTGGCTTACATGTCACCTCATCCCATCCCAGGTCAAACCTGGAGAAAGAGCTATACTGACTGCAAAACCAGAGTCCTTCTAGAAGTTTGAGTGGTCAAAGAGGATCTGATTTTTAATATCTGATTCTTAGTTCTATAAAATTTATTTCTGAGAACAATGTATTTTTTTCTAATATTAAAATTTTCAGCATTTAATGAGTGATGTGTATTGCATTGAATTGAAACACAATGGTTTGTCTAATGTACAAATCCTTGAAAAACAAGTTGTAATTATGCACTGCTAAGTAATTTGTTAAGCTAGCATCAGTTTCTAACATATTACCTTATAATGTTTTGAAAACTTTTGACTTGATTCATCTGAAAAGATTATAGCCTGCATGCTGAAACAAAATCTGCTCAAAAGTCTTGTATCCAGGAATTCGTTTCAGCAATATTTGATAGATCTGAATATATTTACCAAAGTGAAGAAAAAAAAAAGTACGAGAAATTAAAGTTTTGTGTTCAATTTTTGCTTATATATTAATGTGAGGAACATTTGGGAAATGGTTTCACTGACGGTTGTAGCACTTTAAAGAATTACATGCAAGGAGCAGAAAGGCATGAGATTTTTGGCTGAGAAGATCCCCAATGACTCAACTAGAATTACAAATAAGTTCAGATTATCTAGTATAGATCAATATTCAGGCTCTTATTTGAATGCAGGAGATGATAAAGTCACAGCCCTTCTCACAGGAAAAACATTGCCTGGAAATTTTGGAGCTATTTTCATTTTACCCATAAAAAGTGCCCTCTTTAGTGGGGAAAAAAAAGGAACAGGTACTTAAATTTACTTTCCATAAATTTTTTTAAGATTAAAATAAAGAACATTTTATGATGAGAGTTCTAATAGATGAGGAAGGTTGTTATATAAAGTTGTCAAATTGATCATACAGGGAAAAAAAATCTTCATTTGAATAATTTTCCAGTGGAATAAGTCTTGACTTAATATCTTCTATATAAGTCTGTTGCTATTATTCTAGTGTTGAAAATGGGAATGAGAAAATATTTGGGTAAGGTAATAAGATTTATGTTGTTGTTGTTGTTGTTATGTGCTGTCAAGTCATTTCTGACTCATAGCATCCACATGCACAGCAGAATGAAACACCACCCAATCCTGCACCAGCTCCATGATCCTTGCTATACTTGAGCCCATCGTCGCAGCCACTGTGTCAATCCATCTCGTAGAAGGCCTTCCCCTCTTTCATTGACCCTCCACCTTACCAAGCATGACATCCTTCTCCAGGGAATGGTCCTTTCTGACAAGATGACCAAAGTAGGTGAGACAAGCCTAGCCATTCTCACTTCCAAGGAGCATTTCAGCTACACTTCCTCCAGGACAGATCTGTTAGTTCTTTTAGAAGTCCATGGTACTTTTAGTGTTCTTCACCAGCACCACAATTCAAAAGCATCAGATTTTCTTCAGTCTTCCTTATTCATTGTCCACCTCTCACATGCATATGAGGCAATTGAAAATATCATGGCTTGTGTCAGGTGCACCTTAGTCCTCAAGGAGACATCTTTGTTTCTCTGCACTTGAAAGAGGTCCTTTGCAGTCACTTGCACAGTGCTATACATCACCTAATGTCCTGACTGCTGCTTCCATTGGCGTTGATTTTAGAACCAAACAATGTGAAGTCTTTAACAATTTCAATCTTTTCTCATCTGTGTATCACAGGTTGTTAACGAGTCTTCTCCAAACCTGATGTCATGTTCTTCTTCATATAATCCAGCTTCTCAGATGATTTGCTCAGCATAGAGATTGAATATGTATGGTGAAAAGATACAACCCTGATGCACTCCATTCTTTATTTTAAACCATGCAGTATCCCCTTGTTCTGTTCAAATGATAGTCTCCTGATCTCTGTGCAGGTTCCTCATGAGTACAATCAAGTGTTCTAGAATTCTCATTCCTTTCAATGTTATCCATAATTTGTTATGATCCACACTATCAAATGCTTTTGCATAGTCAATGAAACATAAGTAAACATCTTTCTGGTATTATTTGCTTTCAGCTAAGATTCATATGACAGAGCAATGATATCCCTCATTCCATGTCTTCTTCTGAATCCAGCTTGCATTTCTGGACACTGTCAATATACTGCCACAACCATTTTTGAATTATCTTCAGTAAGATTTTACTTGCATGTGTCTACATCGTGTGAGATCACCTTTCTTTGGAATGGGTACAAATATGGATTTCTTCCCATCAGTTGTCTTCCAAATCTGTCTTCCAAATCTCTTGGCATAGCCAAATGAGTGCCTCGAGCATGGCATCTGTTTCTTGAAACATCTCAATGGGCATTCTGTCAGTTCCTGGAGCCTTGTTATTTGCCAGTTCCTTCAGCGTAGCTTAGACTTTTTCCTTCAATACAATTAGTTCTTGATCATATGCCACCTCCTGAAATGGATGTACACCAACCAATTCTTTTTGGTTCAGTGACTCTGTGTATTCCTTCCATCCTGCATCATTCAATATTTTGCCCATTGAATATTTCACTATTTCTACTCAAGGCTTACATTTTTTTTTTCTCAGTTCTTTCAGCTTGAGAAATGCTGAGGGTGCTGTTCCTTTTTGGTTTTCTAACTCCAGGTCTTTGCACATTTCATTATAATAATTGACTTTGTTTTTTCAAGCTGCTCTTTGAAATCTTCTGTTCAGCTTTTTTATCCTGTTCATTCTTCCATTTGCTTTAAGCTACTCACTGTTTAAGGGCAAGTTTTCGAGTCTCTTCTGACATCCATTTTGGTCAATTCTTTCTTTCTTGTCTGTTTAATGACTTCTTGCTTTCTTCATGGATGATGTTGATGAAATCCCACAATTCCTCTGGTTTTTGGTCATCAGTGTTCAATGTATCATATCTATTCTTTACATGGTCTCTAAATTCAGGAGAGATAGACTCAAGGTCATATTTTGGCTCTCATGGACTTTTGTTGTCTTCAATTTCAACTTGAACATGCATATGATCATGGTCTGTTCCACAATCAGCTCTTGGTCTTGGTTTGGCTGAAGATATTGAGCTTTTCCATTACCTCTTGCCACAGATGTAGTAAATCTGATTCCTGTGTATTCTGTCTGGCAAAGTCCACATGTATAGCCACTACTTATGGTGTTGAAAAAGAATTTTGGTTGTCTTGCAAAATTCTGTCATGTAATCTCTAGTGTTATTTCTATTACCAAAGCCATATTTTCCAACTACTGGTAACTCTTCTTTGTTTCTAACATTTGCATTCCAGTCACCAGTAATAATCAGCACATGTTGATTACATGTTCAGTCAATTTCAGACTGCAAAAGTTGTTATAAATCTTAAATTTCCTCATCTTTGGCTTTGGAGGTTGGTGCATAGATTTGAATAATACTAGTATTAACTTGTCTTCCTTGTAGTCATATGGATATTGTCTTATCACTGATAATATTGTACTTCAGATAAATCTTGAAACAGTCTTTGTTACAATGAATACCACACTATTCCTCTTCAATTTGTCATTCCTAGCATAGTAGATGATATGGTTGTCTGATTTTAAGTGGGCAAAACCAGTCCATTTCAGCTCACTAATGCCTGTGATATCAATATTTTGGCATTCAATTTCATTTTTGACAACTTCCAGTTTCCCTAGATTCCTACTTTGTACACTCTATGCTCCAATTATTAATTGATGTTTATATCTGTTCCTACTCATTTTCAGTCATGCCACATCAGCCAATGCAGTTCCTAAAAGCTTTCTTCCATTCATATTGTTAAGGCCACCTCTACTCTGAGAAGTCAACTCTTCCACATACATATTTTGAGTGTCTTCTGACCTGATGAGCTCATCTTCTGGCACTATACCAGAAAATGTTTCAGAGCTATTCATAAAAATTTCCAGTAATATGTTGGACAATATTTGACTGATATTCATGAGGTTTTCACTGGCCAGTTGTTTGAGAAGTGGATGGCTTCTTCCTTCTTCTGAGTCTGTCTTAGTCTGGAAGCTCCACTGAAACCTGTCCACCACAGGCAACCTTGCTGGCACTTCACAAAACCAGTGGCATAGCCTCTATCCTTACAGAAACACTCAAACCGCCACAGGACTACAAATTGACAGACAAGTTCATCTCCCTTAGTTGTTCCTAACAACTCTGTGCCCACCTCTCTGGGGGCCTGGGCCTAAAATAAAGCTTCCCCAAGCCATGTGCCCACCTCTCCAGGGTTGAGCCCTAAAATAAAGCCACCCTGAGCCACGTGCCCATCCCTCTGGGGCCCGGCCCTAAAAAATGTAACACTGGAAACCAAAAAATTAGCCAAGACAGCTACTTAACTAACTGACTAAAAGATATCCATATTTGTGCACATGCCAAAAAAATGAGTTATTTATCAGTATGCAAAAATTAGTGAACAATATTATTAATATCACACACAAGTAAAATTTTGCTGAAAGTAATTTAGCAATGGATGTAGCAGAGCATCAGCTGGGAACTGCCAGCAATTCAAGCTGCATTCATAATAGGACATGAAACAAGGGAAATCATTGCTGATGTCGTATGGATCTTTGCTGAAAACACAGAAGTCCTGAAATGTTTCTACCTGTATTACATTGACTACACAAAAGCATTCAACTGTATGGACCATACATAAAAAGTATAGATAGCATTGCAATGAATAGGAATTCCAGTGCAGTTCATTGTGTTCATGCAGAACATATGCAAAGACCAAGAAGCTTACCTTCAAACAGATTAAGGGGATTCAGTATGGTTTAAAATCAGGAAAGGAATAACTTTCACCAAACTTGTTCTGAATGTCTGCCAAGAAAATAATCCAAGAAGCTGAATTATATGAAGGACAACATAGCATCAACACTGGAGAAAGACTCAGTAACAACTTGTGATAGGTAGATGACACAGCCTTGCTTGCTGAAAGCAATAATGACTGGAAGCACTTAAGAAAATTAAAGACTATAGCTTTCAGTATTACACTTCAACATAAAGAAAACAGAAATCCTCACAACTGGACCAATAAGCAATATCACAACAAATGAAGAAAAGATTGAAGTTGTCAAGGACTTCATTTTACTTGTGTCCACAATCAATGCTCATGGAATCAGGAGTCAAGAAATCAAACAGTGCATTGCACTTTGCAAATCTGATGCTAGACTTAAAGTTTAAAGTGATTTAAAAGCAAAAATATAAATTTGAGGACTAGGATACATCTGACTCAAACTATGGTATTTTCAATCACCACATATGAATGTGAAAGCTAGACAATAAGGGAGACTGGAGAAGAACTAATGCATTTGAATTATGGTGTTGGATAAAAATACTGAAAATACTATGGACTGCCAGAAGAATGAACAAATCTGTCTTGGGAGAAGTGTAGCCAGATTGCTCTTTAGAATGGAAGGTGGTGAAACCTCATCTCACATACTATGCACATATTGTCATGAGGGACCAGTGCCTGGAGAAAGACATCATGCTTGGTAAAACAGAGGGCCAGAAAAAAAGATAATTATCCTCAACAAGATGAATTGACAGAGTGCCTGCAATAATGGGCTCTAACATAGCAATCAATCATTGTGAAGATGATTGATCAGCACTTGGCAGTGCTGCATTCTGTTGTACATAGAGTCAGTATTAGTCCGAACCAATTCTATGGTACCTAACAATAACATCAACACATATGGAAGGGAAGAGAAAGATAAAGGAATGGACAGTGGTAAACCAGGGCAGCAATGTAGTACCAACAAGGCATCATCCAACCCTATGATGATCTATAAAACTGTGAAAGCCCTTTACAGTTGTTAAGATTTAGTTTTGGGCCCAAGCTTTTATACTCCTTTATAAAAATGTCATTGGATTCAGGCTGTTTCTAGAAAGGGACTTGCCTTGGGCTAGGTGGCTTTCTTCGATTGAGTCAATCTCTTTGAAGGGAGCTAAAAACTAAGAACTCTGAGCCAAAAAGTATTCCAGTAACTGGAGGATAGATTATTTAGTTCTTATGGGGGATCCAATTGTCACAGAGTAGCAGCATAAAAGAAACATACAACTATCTTCCAATATAGCTTAATTACTATTCATCTATGACCTTCTAATTGAAAGTCTCACGTTCACTCTTTTATGTTCTCCATTTAACACAGTCTGTAGTTATGCAGGCCTTATGTACCGTTTTCCTATTCCCTTACTTCTTAATGTTGTCTATTCAGTGTTTTTCCATGTACTAATTGTTTAAACAAACCATTTGGAAATATATAGGGAAGATGAAATTCTTTCTTTCCCTCTTTTTTTTTTTTTTAGGGAAATCATGATTGCTAAATGTTCTCTATTTTTACAGTTTCTGCATTATGATATTTTCTCTCTGAATATTACTATTGCTTGAGTCTTTCATTCTTTATATTTATTCTTTGACTACTTATTCTCATTTGCATGCAGATGTATGCCATAATTATGCAACAGTAGATTAGTTAAATTGGAAGTATTAAAAGTAGGTACTCTTTATAACAGAATTAGGAGAACCTACTTCATTACGTTGGCCTGGGACTTGAAGGCTGCTTTTTGCTGGGGTGTGATTCTATTTTAAGGCCAGGGCCTGAGGTAGGCATGCCCAGGGTTTTGAGGCAGCTTTTCACTTGGGGGTGGCTCTCTATTAAGGCTGGTGCCTGATGTAGGTGGACCCTGGGCTTGGAGGCTGTTTTTCATTTGGGAGTGGCCCTGTATTAAGGCTGGAGCCCAAGGGAGGTGGTCCCAGGGCTAAGGACTGCTTTTCACTTGGGGGTGGCTCTTTCTTAAGGCTGGGAACTGAGGTAGATGGACCCGGGGCTTGGAGACTGTTTTTCACTTGTGGGTAGCTCAATTTTAAGGCCATTGCCCAATGCATGCAGGTGCAGAGGAGATTGGAACAACTAGGGAGCTCTGGTAGTGTAGTGCCTAAGGCACTTGACTGTTAACCAGAAGGCTGGTGGTTCCAATCTGCCAGCCACTCCTTGGAAGGAAGGTTGGACAATCTACTTCCATAGTGATACTGTCTCGGCAACCCAAGGAGGGGTCGCTATGAGTCAGATCTTACTCTATGGCACATAATGACAACAACAGTGGAGACAAACTTGTCTGTCAGTTTGTTGTCTTGTGGTGGCTCATGTGTTGCTATGAAGCTGGAGGTTATGCCACCGTGTTGCAAAATGCCAGCAGAGATACCCATGGTGGAGAGGATTCAGCAGAGCTTCCAAGCTTAGATAGATTCAGAAGAAGGAAGAGGCCATCCACTTTTCAAAGAGTTAGCCAGTGAAACCTTATGAATAATAGTGAAACACTGTCTGGTATATTACTGGAAAACTTTATGAATAGCCCTCAGGCATTGTCCAATATAGTGCCAGAAGATGAGCTCATCAGGTCAGAGGGCACTGAAAAATTGACTGAGGAAGAGGTGACTCCTCAGAGTAGAGATGACCTTAATGATATGAATAGAGTACAGATTTTAGGACATCCATTGGCTGATGTGGCATGACTCAAAAGGAGTAAAAGCAAATGCAAACATCCATTAATAATTGGAATATAGAATGTACAAAGCATGAATCAAGGAATATTGGAAGTTGTCACAAATGAAATGCAATTCATAAAGATTGATATCCAAGGCATTAGTGAGCTGAAATGGACTGGTTTTGCCCATTTTAAATCAGACAACTATGTGATCTACTATGCTGGAAATGAAAAACTGAAGAAGAATGGTGTGGCATTCATCATCACAAAGACTGTTTCAATATCTGTCCTGAAGTACAATGCTGTCAGATATAGGATAATATCCATATGCCTAAAAGGAAGACCTGTTAATACTAATATTATTCAATTCTATGCACCAACCTCCAAAGCCAAAGATGAGGAAATTTAAGATTTCTACCAACTGTGTAGTCTGAAATTGACCAAGCATACAATCAAGATGTGTTGATTATCACTGGAAACTGGAATGCAAAAGTTGGAAACAAAGAAGAATTTTAGGTAGTTGAAAAATATGGCCTTGGTGATAGAAAAGATGCTGGAGATCACATGATAGAATTCTTCAAGATCAATGACTTTTTCATTGCACATGCCTTTTTTCAACAACATAAGCAAGAATTATACATGTGGACTACACCAAATGGAATACACAGGAAAAAGATTGACTAAATCTATGTCAAGACGTGGTAGAGAAGTTCAATATCTTTGGTCAAAACAAGACCAAGGATTGATTGTGGAACATACGATCAACTGCTCACATGCACATTCAAGTTGACGTTGAAGACAATTAAAATAAGTCCACAAGGGCCAAAATATGATCTTGATTATATCCCTTCTGAATTTAGAGACCATCTAAAAAATAGATTTGATGCATTGACCACCAATGACAAAAAAACAAAAGAATTGTGGAATGATATCAAGAACATCATCCACAAAGAAAGCAAAGGTCATTATAAAGATGAGAAAAGAAAAGACAAAAATGAATGTCAGAAGAGACTCTGAAACTTGCCCTTGAGCAGAGAGTAGCTAAAACAAATGGAAGAAATGACAAGATAAAAGATCTGAACAGAGGGTTTCAAAGATCACCTTGAGCAGACAAAGCCAATTACTATAACGAAATGTGCAAAGACCTGGAGTTGGAAAATCAAAAGGGAAGAACACACTTGGCATTTCTCAAGCTTAAAGAACTGAGGAAAAAAATTTAAGCCTGGAGTTGTAGTATTGAACGATTCTATGGGCAAAATACTGAATGGTGCAGGAAGCATCAAAAGAAGACAGAGCAAATACACAGAGTCACTGTACCAAAAAGAACAGGTTTATGTTCATCCATTTCAGGAGGTGGCATATGATTAAGAACCAATGGTATGGAAGGAAGAAGTCGAAGCTACACTGAAGTAAGTGGTGAAGAGCCAGACTCCAGGAACCGATGAAATACCCATTGAGATGTTTCAACAAATGGATGCCCTGCTGGAGGCACTCACTTGGCTATGCCAGTAAATTTTGAACACAGCTACCTGGCCAATTGATAGGAAGAAATTCATATTTGTACCCATTCCAAAGAAAGGTGATACCACAGAATGTGGAAATTATCAAATATCATTAATATCACATGCAAGTAAAATCTAACTGCAGATAATTCAAAAATGGTTGCAGCAGTATGTTGACAGAGAGCTTCCAAAAATACCAGCTGGATTCAGAAGAGGACATGGAATGAGGTATATCATTGTTGATGTCAGATGGATCTTAGCTGAAAGCAAAGAATACCAGAAATATGTTTATTTGTGTTTAATTGACTATTCAAAAGCATTTGATTGTGTGGATCATAACAAATTTTGGATAACATTGAGAAGAATGGGAATTCCAGAACACTTGATTGTACTAATGAGGAACCTGTACATAGATCAGGAAGCTGTCATTCTAACAGGACAAGTGAATACTGCATAGTTCAAAATCAAGAAGGGATTGTGTTACCATATTTATTCAACTTGAATGCTGACCAAATAATCCAAGAAACTGGACTATATGAAGAAGGACATGGCATCATGATTGGAGGCAGACTAATCAATCACCTTTGATATGCAGATGACACAACTTTACTTGCTGAAAGTTAGGATGACTTGAAGCACTTACTGATGAATATTAAAGACAGTATGGATTACACCTCAATATAAAGAAAACAATAGTCCTCCCAACTGGTCCAATAAACACCTTCATGGTGGATGGAAAAAAGATTGAAGTTGTCAAATATTTCATACACCTTGGTTCTACAATCAACACCGATGGAAGCAGCCAAGACATCAGATGAATATTGCATTGGGAAAATCTGCTGCAGAAGACCTCTTCCAAGAGCTGAAGATCAACGATGTCTCCTTGAAGACTAAAGTGTGCCTAACCCAAGCCATGGTATTTTCAATCACCTCTTATGCATGTGAGAGCTGGACAATGAATAAGGAAGACTGAAGAAGAATTGATACTTTTGTGTTGTACTGTTGGTGAAGAATGCAGAAAAGTTGGTGGACTGCTAAAAGAACTAACAGGTCTGTCCTGGAGGAAGTGCAGCCAGAATGCTCCTTGGAGGAAAGAATGGCCAGACTTTGTCTCACCTACTTTGGTCATGTTGTCAGAAGGGACCATTCCCTGGAGAAGGATGTCATGCTTGGTAAGGTGGAGGGTCAATGAAAGAGGAGAAGGCCCTCAACGAGATAGATTGACACATGGCAATGGCGATGGGCTCAAGTATAGCAAGAATCATGGAGCTGGCTCAGGACTGGGCAGTATTTCATTCTGCTGTGCATAGGGTCATTATGAGTCGGAGATGACTTGATGGCACCTAACAACAACAACATAAAGAAAACAAAAATCCTCACAACTGTACCAATAAGCAGCATCACAATAAATAAACAGAAGATTGAAGTTGTCAAGGACTTCATAGTGTTTGGTTCACAATCAACACCCATGGAAACAGCAGTCATGAAATTAGACACCATTTTGCACTAGGAAAATGTGCTGCAAAAGACCTCTTTAAAGTGCTGAAGAGCAAATGTGTCTCTTTTAAGACTAAGGTGACCCTAACCTAAGCCATGGTATTTTCAATTGCCTCATATGCATGTGAAAGGTGTGCAATGAAAAAGGAAGATCAAAGAAGAGTTCATGCTTTTGAGTTGTGGTGTTGGTGAAGAATACTATGGACTGACAGAAGATCTAACAAATCTGTCCTGGAAGAAGTGCAGCCAGAATGCTCTGGAAGAGAGAATGGCAAGACTTCATCTCACCTACTTTGGTCATGTTGTCAGGAGGAACCATTTCCTTGAGAAAGGTATCATGCTTGGTAAGGTGGAGTGTCAGCATAAAAGGGGAAGGTCCTCTGTGCGATGGATTAACACAGCGGTTGTAATGATGGGCTCAGGTATACCAAGCATTATGAGGTTGGCACAGGACCAGCTAGCATTTCATTCTGTTGTACATAGGGTTGCTGTGATTTGGAGCCAATTCTATGGCACCTAGCAACAATAGGCATCATTACGTTTCAATGATAAATACTTCAGTATGAATGTCTAAAATATAAGAATATTTTAATATAACCATAAAATATCATGCCTAACAAAAGGAGCAATAGTCCCCCAACTATATGTAACTCCCATGTCTTATTCATAATTTCTCAATTTTTTCCAATATCATTTAACACTTGTGGAAAAGGAAATGATCTATCCACACTGTGATTGTTGTTGGTTGTCATGGCTCTTAAATCGTTTAATCTAGAAGAGTCTTCCTTTTTAATATGGTGATGATTTCTTGAAGAGCCATGCTATTTTTGCTCTTTAGATTTTCCCTCCGTTTGCACTAATCTGCTTATTTTCTCATGATGTTATTTGACTTGTTTCTCAATCATCATTTTTTTTTTTTTTCTTTTGGCTATACAATGGATGCTAAATCTAAAGTCTCAATTATATTCAGGTTATAATTTCTTTGGCAAGATTATTTCAGAGATGATGCTAGATACTTTAGATTGCATCTCACCAAGAGGTCCGCCATGCTTTGTTGCCTCACCCATTAATTATGCTAAAATTTGTCTCTGAGTTAGTGACAGCCACAGCTCTCACTGTAAAGTTATTCTTTCAAAACAAGTAGCCAAAAGGATAACACTTGGGCACCACATGTTTGATATCAATGTTTTACCTAACGGTGTTAGCATGCTTTGAAGTTCCTTCCTAGAATCCTTTAATTTTTTTTTAGAAGTTAAAAAATATTTTAAAATTAGAACATTCTTACTATTCTTTTCTATGTTTATCCACTGCCAATAATCAGTAAAGGAGAACTTTTCTCACCAACTGCAGCTATTCTGTCACTGAAAATATTTCCTATCAGAAAGCCAGAATTAATGCTTAATTCTTTTACTTTACCAATTTTCAGAGGAAGGGGTTATAATCATCTCCAAGGGTAATTTCCAATGATGACAAACAAATACTTGTGTAGTCATTTGTTTTTTTCTTTCAGTTTTGGGTATTATTATGGATTCATGGGTTTTTAGGGCAACTCTGGTAGCATAGTGCCTAAGACATTTGACTGCTAACCAGAAGGCTGGTGGTTCAAACCCACCAGCCACTGCTCAGAAGGAAGATGGGGCAATCTACTTCTGTAGTGATACTGCCTGGGAAACCCAAGGAGGGGTTGCTATGAGTTGGGTCCAACTCGATGGCACATAACAACAACATGGGTTTTTATCTATTTTTGTGTCTCAAGCAACTGAAGTACGTTTTAATTTGATATTCAAATAGTTCTAAAATTGGCCACTGAGTAGTTCAGGCTGACTTGTATGTTTTATTAGAACTTCCTCATTAGTCTTTGATTGCTTCTGCTTTTCTCTCAGCAAGATGTTCCAGGTTCTGCTAATACACTCCTTATGAAGACCTGGAGTTTGCCAGTTCCCCAAGAAGTCCTTGTTCCCTTTACTCAAGAATGGGATTTACTGGTATTGATCAAAATCTTCATTGTCCATATGTATTATTGCTTCTAGGCTCTTTGGTGATCAAAGGTAAAATAATATATGGCTTAATTACAATTCTAATTAATAATACCCCCAAATTTAAACCCATTATGATTGAGTCAATTCTGTCTCATCAATACTGGGTCTTAATTATTATTTTTATTTTACATATGTCTCTAAGGAGCTCCAGTATTGATTTTCTTTCACATACAAGATATAATTACTGAAAACATTAACATGAGTGTGATTAAATATCTGCTTTCCATACAGTGTGGATAAAATAGTTTTTAAATGGCCATACAAATAATATCATTAGTAGTAAGATTACTGTAGTAAACATAAGCTATTTTAGCATACCTTTTTGTCCTTAAAGTCCATGCCAACTTACATTATTTTCTATTCATTTAAGTAATTTTGTTTTCTTAAATTTTTAAATTTTTAGATATATTTTCAAAGCAGGTATCACGTCCATGGTGTGATTATATGAAACAGAACTTATAAGTGAAATAACTTATTTAAGTGTTATGGATTTAATTGTGTTTCAAAAAAATGTATTGAAGTCCTGGCTCCTGGATTTACAGTTGTACTACTGTTTGAAAATAGAGTTTCTCTTTTGTTAATTAAAGGAGTCATACCAAGTAGGGTGTATCCTCCACTTAATCATTCTGAATTATAAAAAGAACAGTATAGACCCAGAAATACACAGTAAGAAGCTATATAAAGACAGACATTAATAGAAGATGCTTTACAAACCCTGAAACTCCAAGATTTACTACCTACTAAAACATAAAATTGACAAAGACCTTCCCCTAGAGACAGAGTCCTGAATCTTTACTTCTAGCCTCCAAAATTGTGAGAAAATAAATTTATGTTCTTTAAGCTGTTCACTTGTGGTATTTCTGTTATGGCAGCACTAGGTAATATTTAACCATTCCTAAAACTTTCCTTATTCATAGTCCTATTGTTCTGTATTACTTCTCAATTCAGAGTTATCAAAGATTGTGTTCCTCTATCCTGTGTTGTCCTCCTGTAACAATGAACCACTCACTGCTTTGAGTAAGATCCGACTCATAGCTACCCCTTCTCGGGTTTCCAAGGCACTATCACTGTGGAAGTAGATTGCCCAACATTTCTTCAGAGGAGTGGCTGGTGGATTTGAACCAACAGCCTTCTGGTTTGCAGTCAAATGTCTTAGGCACAATGTTACCAGAGCTCCTACTAGTTATCAAACTTATTGTTAAAGCAGCATTTGTCTCAATAGTGCTCATTATCATTTCTGTGCTTTTCTCCATTAATGTACATTATTTTTCAAACCCATACACTCACTCCTTCATTATCAAAATGGTTTAAGTTCCAAAACCAGGATGTTATGCCAAATGGTTGTTACGTGAGAGTGGGGGGCTGTGTCCTATCTTCAATGCCAGACCCTCTCCCCTCCTGTCCAAGTTACTCACTGCCTGTTGGGTGCCCCAGACATGTTGTGGGATCCACAAGGTGTGATGGGCCTCCCTCCCCACGACACCCTCTTCATCACCATGGAGCCCATGCGGATTGGAAGTAATGGCGTTGGTGGTTGGGTGTTGCCTGCCACCCACCACTGCCTGCTTCCCACCACCCACTGCCTACCACCTCCACTGCCTGACTCCTGTTTGCCCCTGCTGACTGCTGCCTGTCACCTTCCACCACCAGCCCTGGGCAGGAACTCTTTGCTAGTCTGTCCTCTATCTGCCCAGGCCCTGCAGACCTGCACAGCCCCCTTCTCTTATCTACCTTTCCCACCTCCCCCTGTTGTCCTCCCCAGGATCTTCAGGCCCTCAACTGGCCTCACTCTGCTTGCCCATGATCACAAGTTTTCCCGCTGTCAGCCCATGCCTGCTGTGGCTGGACTAAGATGTCATAGATGAATGGGAGAAGGCACCTTGTGGTCAGTTGCCTGCAGTCCATCATGTAACTGAGTCATCAGCCAGGCCTCCAATATATCATTCTGGGTGGCCTATGAAGGATGCCTAGGCCCAGCTGCAGCCCCATGTGGTGTCCAGGTGGTCAGAAGGGCCACCTGAGAATTTTTTCAAAGTTGTCATATATGCAAAATGTTGGATAACTGGATGGTTTAAAGGTCAATAGTAGGTATAGCTTCTACTCTATGTCAGCAAGGGATTTTTGATAAATTGATGGACACAGTGTCAAAGATGGTCCTGACAATGCACAAATGGCTCGCACAAGGCTATTGTTGTTTAAAACGTTTTATTTTTTTTAATCTATACTGAAAAATTTGGCAATTTATTTTGCCTTCTATTACATTATTTAGTGTGTGGCAATAACACGTGCACTACCAACCATTCACATAACTCCGTTGCTGTTGTTGTTGTTGTTGTTGTTATGTGCCATCAAGTCAGACCCAATTCATAGCGGCCCCTCCTTGGGTTTCCAAGGCAGTATCACTATGGAAGTAGATTGCCTAACCTTCCTTCCGAGGAGTGGCTGGTGGCTTAGAACCATCAGACTTGTGGTTAACAGTCAAGTGCCTTAGGCACTATGCTACCAGAAGTCCTTAACTCCATTGAGATAATGAAAATATCTATTTAAAAAAAAAAAAAAGGTTATTAACAGGTTGGCATATACATTGTTGTTGTTGTTAGGTGTTATATGTCAACTGACTCATGGAAAAACTATGCACAACAGAAAGAAATGTTTCCTGAAACTGTGTCATCCTCACAATGAGTAGAATGTTCAAAGTCCATCACTGTGATTAGGTTATTGTGCCAATTAATCTCTCTGAGCATCTCTCATGTTCTCATTGGCCAAACACAATGCCTTTTTCTACTGATTGATTGCTTCTCATGAGATGTCAAAAGCAAGTGATTAAGATAATGTTCTGTTGATAGATAAAGTTTTTATTGCTTAATTATCAGAAGTAGATTTCCTTTTCTGGAAGCTCAGCTGAAATGTGTTGACCATGGGTGACCCTGCCGGTATTTGAAATATTGGTAGCATAGCTTCCAGCATCATAGCAACATGCAAGCCACTACAATGTGACAAACTGACAGGTGGTGGGACATATTTATAAGTAATGACAATTAAGACAGGACAAACTCCAAATGAACAAAAAGATACCATCATATTCAAAATACAATCTACTTTTATGGATGTGGGGGAAAATAAATGATTGTTTTAGAAATGATGAAACAAGATATTGTCAAATACCCTTCACATAGAAGTGAATGAAAGGGTCTTTTTATAGGTCTGTTCTCAAACTTTCTTATTTTTGCCAACATGAGAAATGATAAAATATATAGTGTGTGGTTTTAAGGATGAAACTAAACATCCATTTTTTACAAGTTTTTATCTGTGAGTTTTTCTCATATAATTCACCATTTTTATATCAACTTTTTGGTCTCTTTATTTCAAGGAAGTTTCAATGAGTTTGTGAGAGAAGCCTTTTGCCTGTCATATAAATAGTAATTCTTTTCCTTTTCTGTTTTGTGTTTTGATTTTGCTTATGATATTTGTGTTCTATCTAATGTTTTTAATTTCATAATCAAATTTAATACTATTTTCCTGTATATCTTCTAGAACTTGAGCCATAATTAAAAAGCTTTTCTCCATTCCACAATTATAAAACAATTCAACCTTTTTTGTTCTAATGCCTCCTCAGCTTCAATTTATACATTTTCATCTCCGACCTATGTAAAGTTGAATCAAATACACAATGCAAGATAACATTTTACAAATACCTATCCAATTATTCTATCCAATAAAGTCATCTTAAAAATGAACAAGACTTTAGCTTAAGTAGTAAAAATAGATTATGCTCATTTAAGAACTATCTAGATGGGATCATATTGGCAACTGCAACTCCAAAGATTAGATAGGAAACTTATGGGACAGTGAGTTTATGTTAATGGTGAAGGAAAAACTCAAAAAAGGAGGGTGAGAATGGTGGCACAACTCAAAAAATCAAATCAAAGTCACTAAATTGTACATGTAGAAACTGTTGAATATTTATTGTGCATATTCTCAACTACAACTAAAAAATAAAATACATTTTGGAGAAATGTCTGCCTTTTTCCTATTGATTTTAAACATCATCTCTATTGCATATAAATTTACTTATGTACTGGGTTCTTTTGTTTTATATTCTGTTCTGCTGATCTATCCATACACCTGTGCATGGGGAATGCCTTTTTTTTTTTTTTTTTCATTATTGAGGCTTCATCATGTAGTTCACCATGATCAAAATAAGATGGAAGGAATAGGCAGAGTTATAAAAGAATTGGTCAATGTTCAACCATTTCAGGAGATAGCACATGATTGAGCACCAATGATATTGAAGGTAGAAGTCAAAACTTCACTGTAGACGTTGCTGAAAAACAAGACTCCAGTAATTGAGAGAATTCCAATCGAGATGTTTCAACACAGAGATGCAATGCTGAAAGTACTCACTCATCTATGCCAAAAGATTTGGAAGACAGCTATATGACCAACTGATTGGAAGAGATCCTTATATGAATCCATGCCAAAGAAAGGTGATCAGACACTATGCATAAATTACTGGACGATACAATTAATACCATATGCAAGTAAAGTTTTGCTGACTGTAATTTAAAAACATAGCAGTACATCATCATGTAACTGCCAGAATTTCAAGCCATATTCAGATGACAATGTAACATGAGATATATTTCATTGATATCAGGTAGATCTTGGCTAAAAGCAGAGAACACCAGAAAGATGTTTGCCTGTATTTTATTGATTATGTAAAGGTATTCAATTGTGTAAATCATAACAAATTATGGATAAAATTTTGAAGAATGGGAATTCCAAAACATTTCATTGTAGTCATGAGGAACCTGTACTTAGATCAAGAGACAGTTGTTTGAACAGAAAAATATTTGAGTTTTGAAAAACTGTGAGCCAAAGTTGTATCACTCCACCATACTTATTCAATCTATATGCTGGTCAAATAATATTAGAAGCTAAAATGTATGGAGAAGAATGTGGCATCAGAATTGAAGGGAGACTCATTAATGACCTGTGATATGCTGATGACACAACCTTGCTTGCTGTAATTGAAGAGTGTTTGAAGAACTCACTGGTAAAGATCAAAGACTACAGCATTGAGTAAAAGTTACAGCTCAACATAAAAAAAGCAAAATCTTCATAACTGGACAAGTAACCAATATGATGCAAGGAGAAGAGATTGTGGTTGTCAAGGATTTCACTTTACTTGGATCCAGAATCAATGTCCATGGAAGCAGTAGTCAAAAAATCAAACAGCATATTGCACTGGGTAAATCTGCTGGAAAAGACTCCTTTAAAGTGGTAAAAAGCAAAAATGTCACTTGGAGGACTAACGTATGCCTGACCCAACCCATGATGTTTTCACTTTAATCATATCCATGTAGAAGCTGAACAATGAGTGAGGAAGACTGAAGAAGAATTGATGCATTTAAATTATGGTTTTGCTGAAGAATATTGAATATATCATTGACTGCCAGAAGAATAAACAAATATGTTTTGGAAGAAGTGTAGCCACAATACTACTTGGATATGAGGATGGCAAAACTTTGTCTCACATGTTTTGGGCATGTTATCTGGAGGACCAGAGAAGGACATCATTGTTGATAAAGTATACTGGCAAAAATGAGGAAGTCCTTCAATGAGATGGACTGGCACAGTGGCTGCAAAGATGAGCTCAAGTATAGCAAAAATTGTGAGATGACAAAGGACAGGGCAGTAATTTTTTCTGTTGTACATAAGGTCATTATGAGTTAGAACTCAAAAGCAACTAACAACAACAACCAGTGGTTTAATATGTGTTGGGGTTTTGAATTGGTCTTTCTCAGTTATTCAAGCATTTTTCATGACTAATGTTTTCAATACTTACTTACTGCTTTAATCATATTTTTATCATATCTCTTATTGTAAAAGTCAGGCTTTTATATTGAAAATTAGGTCTACTAATCAATATTGTTTGTGTATATTGTGGTAGTTAAGTTTGTGTGTCAACTTGACTGGGCCTGGTTGAGTGGCTGGGCAGCTGGATGTAGTATTCCCCATGATGTGACTGGTAATCAATTCCATGCCTGAATCTACAGTGAGCAGCTGAGTAGCTGCCTTTGGGTATGTGGT
>NW_006921673.1:10619236-10634924 GCF_000298275.1 Orycteropus afer afer | reverse complement strand
TGCGATGATGGGCTCGAGTATAGCAGGGATTGTGGGGCTGGCGCGGGATTGGGCAGTGTTTCGTTCTGCTGTGCATGGGGTCGCTATGAATCAGAAACGACTCGACGGCACTTAACAACAACAACAACAACAATGAACCCAGTCCAAGTATTTGATTCCAAGAAGTACTAGAGGAAAAAAAAAAATGTAAGGATGAGTTTTCTGAATTGGTTCTTGAATCTGACTAATCTTAAAGCCACTAGTGACTTTGCTTGCATTAGTAAAGAGTACTGCTAATACAGTGCTAATATACACAACACATGGTGTGATGTGACAATAGAAATGTGCAAAATACCATCACTAATGAAGCAAATACTTGTGAGAAACAAGGCTCTGAGTAATTACATATTTAGTGCTTTTCTAAAATTTCACCAGAATGAGAATTATAGGAAGGCTGGTTGATTGGTACTCTTTTACCTAGAAAAGTGGCAGAAGAAAGAGATGAGCTCAGGAATTCATAGTCATGCCTCAAGTGTCACATAAAAGACCTCAAAGTTACCACTTGTGAATTGAAGGAATTTTGCATGTAGTAATAGAGCTGATATTATTAAAAACAAAATCTGAAGTTTTATTTTAAGAGTGGCTGAATTACAATGCCAGCTGAATTCCCAATCTTGAGTGGTGTCTGAAATTAAAGTTAGGAAATTGATTAAGAAGAATGAGATACTGAAACTTGGGATGGGGCACATGTGAGGATAATCAGGAAGCACTGAAGTAAGACTGGGCAATCTACTTCTGTAAATATTTACCACCTCAGAAACCCAAAGGAGGTTGCTGTAAGTTGGAATAGACTCAACAACAGTAGGTTTGGTTTGGTTTTTTTGAGGAGGACCTGGAGGTCCTAAATTCTGTTGAATTACTCCTGTCATCAGAAACACCCTTCTTACTCCCATCTTAGGAGATCACTCTCCACCTTTCTCTGCTAAACAATCCTCCCCAGTGAAACCATTATCCCTTTTACCACCATCTGACAAGAGTAAACCAGCTGTGCCTGAAAGGTCTTTAACTGAGATATCACCTGGGGCATCACATGAGGCAGATGGATGCCTTATAAGACATTACTGAATGTCCCTGTGATCAACCCCTACCACCAATATGTGCTTCTAGATATATAACTAGACTTAATGCACAAAAAACCACAAGAGGTGAAGTACAAAGTGTTCCAGGAGGAGGTGGACTACACTTTTATCAAGAACTGCTTGATTTTTCTAATATATTCAATCAATACCCTAGGAAATATGTGTGGAAATAGCTTTAAAGGGTATGTAATAATGCTGCAAGGAACATAAAGTTGTGTAAGTCTGACTTTATTAATATGGGTTCACTAAGCACAGATTCTTCAATGTTTCAGCTAAAGAGGTTAGAAAAGTATCTAGTATTTACTTTGTTGATTCACGGAAGCATGGATTAAGAGGTAGCCTATATTAAATCAAGTTGAAATGCCAGACTTGCCTTGATATACCATAGAAAAAGTATCTAAAGGCTTAGAGAAATTGGTATGTTAGACCCACACATGGAATGACCAGAGGACATACCTATTACCACTATGGTAAGGAACAAATCTATGAAAGATGCTCTAGTATCCTTGAAGACAGCTATGATCACTACAGTATGTAAGCCAGGTTTGGCAGTGGGAACTGCCCTAACTTAATTAAAACAAACAAACAAACAAGCAAACAAAAAAAAAACCTAACTGCTATAGGGCTGATTGGATCCCATGGGATACACTTGGCAGCATAGATAAGGTAGGCAGTTACCATAATGGACCAAAAACCAAAAACCAAATTCACTGCCATCAAGTTGGAACTGTCTAGATTGCACCTAAAAACAATCAGTTTCCTTTATTTATTAAATACTTTGAAAATTAATTCTAACCTATTTGATATGTTTGTGAAGCTCTATGTTGTATAACAATATGTCTTTTAACTCCTTTTGTATTTTTCAACATACTTAACAATTATCTATATTCTTTTTATTTCCAAACCTTTCTGGAGCTTGAAATACAGTAATTATATGGCTTTATAAGTAATATTTTCATTGCAAAGCATACAAAAAATTTTAAGGTATTGTTATTTGGTAATAAAAATCAAATGATCTTATTTAAATTGGACAGTAAGTATTGGTACAATATTTTTAAATATCCACATCTGTTTGATTCTAGTTCAACTAAGCAAAGGGAAGTTGGAGGAATGTTGACATTAAGATTTAGCATGAAAATAATGCATAAAGAATAGATGTTGCATATGTCATTTATAAAAATGTTATTTTTATTATTTTTATTTTTTATATACAACAAAGTTAAGTACAATTTGTGACTAACACATTTTGTAAAAATTAAAAATACATGGCTCTATGGTAAATATGTGAAAAATAAATATATACAAATAAAGAAATTTTATTTTTCTCAAAATTATAATCTCAAGTATCTATTGTATGACATAATAGGGTCTCATAGTTAATATCAAGGAACTCTGCTGGCATAGTTGATAAGGCATTTTGTCTGCTAACCAGAAGGTAAGCAGTTCAAACCCATCAGCTGCTCCGTGGAAGGAAGATAGGCAATCTAGTTCCATAAAGATGGACAAACTTGGAAACCCAGTGGGGGTTGCTATGAGTAGGAATTAACTCTATGGTAGTGCATTTGGTTTTGGTAGTTAATACCAGTATAAGTCAAGTTTAATAGATGTCATTTTTTCAGATATTTAGGTGTTTAATTACTTTCTTTGCAGCTTCATTAGCACAATGACAGATCTTTAGTCATTTCAATTTTAAACAAAAAAAAAAAAGTTTAGCACCACTCTTCAGAGTGGCTAAAATAAGCATCAGTTGATTTGTTTTCTAGCAACTCATTTCCCATAATGTCTCAAAACTACCACTTTTTTTTTTTTACTGTGAAAATCCCTCCTTTCTAGCTCCAACTCTTGGGCAATTTACTTCTACAGAGATACCGCCTCCGAAACCCAGGAGGTGTTGCTATGAGTCAGGATCAACTCCATGACAGTGAGTTATTTTTTCGTTGTTTGTTTCTCTTTCATATAGTATTGTCTATCGTGGTGCCTTGTCTAACTCTCTCTGTGAAGAAATGAATCAAGGAAGTCCAACCGCTTGGCCCATAATTTATAAGGAACATGTATGTTAAGCCTGATTGATAACCATTTTCTCTAGAAATACATAAGAAGCTCTCTCTAAACAGAGCAAAGTAGAGTCAAGAGAGATTCTTGAAAACAGTACTATAGGCACATTTAGAACTTTCAATCTTCACACATTAAGCCAGGTTAACCTCTATACTTCCAAGTTATGTGAGTCATTACACACTCAATTTAACTTAGAGTAGTTCAAGTTTTGGGTACAGAGATCAAAAGCATCATCACTAACCCAAAGATTTAAGTGAAGCTTCTCCATTCAAAAAGCCACAGTACACAGCTGTAGGGTCAACACTAAAAATTCCAAAACGTGTACACTACAAATTCTTCAGGAAGTGAAAAATGGTAGAAATTTGCAAGGACATATATTTGAATTTCTCTATTATTTCTTGGCTATAGTTCACTGCAGATTGATCCCTTTAAATCAAGTTCACCAACTGACTGAAAAATTAATTCATTCAAATTATTTCAAAATTTTTGGCTATTTGTCTAAATTTTATACCTAATTCTTCCCACATTGATAAACCGATTTAGGGTCCCAGAGGCTATCCAAGATATTAAAAAATAACTCCCTAGAGAATTGCTTCCTAACGTGCTACTGTAGCTTCCTACTCATACAAAGACTATTACTGACTTTCTAGAGTAGCTAGAAAGTACAGAGTTTAAAAAAAAAAAAAAAAGAGTCGCCATGGTGTCTATTCTGACTTCATATGTACAAAATTGGCATAAATCTATGCAAGAAAACCAAAGAGAATGAGGAAGAACATACCTTGAAGCTAGGCACTATATAGTCACTGAATGTTACAGAACATAGAAAATAATTCCATCCAGGGAAAATGGGCAAGCATTTGAGGAAAATATTTTTATGATAAACATTACAAATATATACATATGTAAATAGAGCATTTTTATCTTTTCTGAATTGACAATCTCTAACATTATTGTATGTTACAAAAGAGTCTTATCTCTAATAAACAGTAAAGAATTACTAATGTTGTTTAATACTACATCTATAAAACAACTCATAGCATTTGATCATATACTCTTGAAATCTTCCTGAGGTGATGTCTTAGTTCTCTAGTGCTGCTATAACAGAAATACCACAAATGGATGGCTTTAACAAACAGGAATTTATACTTTTACAATTTAGGAGGCTATAAATCCAAATTCAGAGTGCTGGCTCTAGGGGCTGGGTGAAGGTCTTTGACCTTGGGTTTCAGTTCTGGTTCTTGTTCCAGGTCTACTGGGGCTGGAGACATCTCCTCCTCAGGCAACTGCTGTCTGCTGAAGTTGATGAACCCAAGGTCAGCAGGTAAAATGGAACATTCTCAAGATCAGTAGGCAACCCGGCAGGTCGGTGATTCAAGTTCAGGAACTGGAGATGAAGAATTGGTCAAATGCAGGATCCTGATGTGCCAAAAAATTAGAGACCTTCCTCAAAGTGTCTCCTTGTATACTAGAAGCAAACCACATTCGGAAAGCAATTGTTTGCCTCTGATTAAGGTCTCACAGCAGATTCCACATTGGAGGTTGTTGGCATACATCTTTAACTACCACCAAAAAATCCAAACCAAACTCACTGCTGTGGAGTCGAATCTGACTCATAGCAACCCCTCCTTGGGTTTTCGAGGCGGTATTACTACAGTTAGAGGAAGTGCAGCCAGAATGCTCCTTGGAAGCAAGAATGGCCAGACTTCATCTCACCTATTTTGGTCATGTTGTAAGAATGGACCATTCCCTGGAGAAGGATGTCATGCTTGGTAGTGTGGAGGGTCGACGAAAGAGGGGAGGCCTTCAACGAGATGGATTGATATGGTGGCTGCAATGATGAGCTCAAGTATAGCAGGGATTGTGGGGCTGGCGCGGGATCGGGCAGTGTTTCGTTCTGCTGTGCATGGGGTCGCTATGAGTCGGAAATGACTCGATGGCACTTAACAACAACAACAACAACAACATTACTACAGAAGTAGATTGCCCAACCTTCCTTCCAAGGAGTGGCTGATGGGTTTGAACCAACAGCCTTCTGGTTAGCAGTCAAATGCCTTAGGCACTACACCACTAGAGTTCCTTTAACTACCACAGGTGGCCCAAATAATAAATAATAGTTTAATAAATGGAATAAATTGATAAAAAGTGGACTATTACATAGATGATGATGGGTGTCATCCAATGGATTCTAACTCATAGAAACCTTGTGTGACAAAGCAGAATTTCCCTGTAGGGTTTTCTTGGCTGTAACCTTTCAGAAGGGGATAGCCAGGTATTTCTCTCACAGAGCCTCTGAGTGGATTTGAACTGCCAGTCTTTCTATTAGCAGCTGAACACTTAACCATTGTGCCAACAGTGCTCCTTATTACATAGATTTGTGATCTACTATTTACTCTGTCCTTTAAAATTGTTTCCTAATATTTATTTTAACTTCTATATGATAGTTTATTTTTAAAACAGTGAACTCAATTGTATAATTCTATGTATAAATAAGAATATGAACATTTTTGAGAACACACAGCAATAAAACTATAGTGTTCATACGTTTTCCAAGCATACACAAAGCTTATACTTTCTGTTTTGTTGAGTATCCCCCTTTGATCCTCCTTCTCCATAAGACATCACTAACCATTTGGACCCTGCCCAGGTGTTTAAACAGCAACCAAGAGACAATGAACAACTTTTTGCCTTTATCTCAATATTCTTTAATATCCTCTTTGTCAGTCTGTATCTGTATCACTCTCTTGGTCTCTATCTGTCTTTCTGTCTCTCTTGAGGGTCAATTTCTTAGTTTCTCTTTTGTCCTTCCCACCTATACATCTGACTTTTTGTAATCCTGAGTAGATCAGCTAATTTTTATAGTATGTGATAAAGTGTTACATATACAAGAGGAAACAGAGAGACAGAATTATAAGGGGTTTGCCCAATATTATACAATATGTAAACGACAAGGACCAAGTCAAATTCACATGCCCTCTATAATAATACAAATAAAGTTTTAAGGTGTAAAGTACTCTACAACTAGGAAGAAACATAGATTAATATAAAATTCCTCACTACATTATTGTTGTTGTTGGTTGCTGTCTATCATTTTGTTGTCATCCCATTAATGACTGAGTCCTTTAAAAACAGTTTCTCCTACAGCCTCCATTCCCTGAGAGTAACAGTTGTACAACACATTAAAAGAAAATTGATAACATTAACAAAAACTTCAAATAAGTAACAGCATTTCATAGCAATGAGTCAACTCCTTTTTAATGACATTTTGACAACTTTCTTTTCCAACAAAATGTCTGATTAAAGAGAATTGATGAAAACCAATGTCTAAATTCTGCAAGAAGGCTCAACTCAATAATGGGAGAAGCAGGCCATATATGGGAATGATTCACTTTATAGATCACATAGATTAGTGATCTACTATTTACTCTGTCTTTTAAAATTGTTTCCTAATATTTACTTTAATTTCTATATGATAGTTTATTTTTAAAATAGTGAACTTAATTGTATAATTCTATGTATAAATAAGAATATGAACATTTTTGAGAACACACAGCAATAAAACTATGGTGTTCCATATGTTTTCCAAGCATACACAGAACCTATACTTTCTGTTTTGTTGAGTATTCCCCTTTGATCCTCATTCTTCATAAGACATATATATATAAAGATCAACCCCTTCTTTCCTTATTAATTCATTTATTTAAATATTTATTAAATATTCAGACTTTCTGAAAGATCTTTTGCCAATATTTCTATGAGAACTTAAAATGTTAATAAAATTTGAAGAATTCATTCATCTACCAGGAATAAAGCACAAGGAAATAAGTAGGAGTGTACATATGTTAGTAGTTAGATGAATCATCTTTCTAGCATTTTTAAAGCTGTAAAACTGAAGCAAATTAAATATTCCAAAATAAAGAATGCTTTAAAAGTTACAGTACCTCTTCAAATACAGAGCATTACTCAGATTTCATAATAACTTTTATGAATTTAAATTAAGTGATAAAATATTCACAATGCATTAGTTGTCATTGTAAGGTGCTGTCCAGTTGGCTCTGATTTGAACAAAACACTTCTCGGTCCTCCGCCATCCTCACAGTCTTTGCTTGAGCTCATTATTGCAGCTACTGTGTCAATTCATCTTGTTGAGGGTCTTCCCCTTTTTCTCTCATCCTCTATTTTACCAAAGGAGCTCTGGTGGCACAGGGCTTAAGGCATTGAGCTGTTAACCAAAAGTTTGATGGTTCAAACCTACCAGCTGATCTGTGGAAGAAAGATGAAACTGTCTGCTTCCATAAGGTTTACAGACTTGGAAAACTTATAGGGCTTGCAATGTTTAGGAATCGACTTGATGGCAGTAGTTTTTTGATGGAAGCATGATATCCTTCTCCAGAGACTGATCCCTGGAAACAACATGACCAAAGCCCATGGGAAGAAGTCTGGCTATTCTTGCTTCTAAGAAGCATTCCAGTTGTATTTCTTCCAAGACATATTTGATCATTCTTTTGGCAGTCAATATTCTTTGCCAACACCACAATTCAAATGTATCAGTTATTCTGCCACCTTCTTTATTCATTGCCCAGCCTTCACATGCATATAAGGCCCATGGCTTGGGCCGAATGTACCTCAGTCTTGAAAATGACATCTTTGCTCTTTAGAGAGGTCTTTTGCAATGGAGTTAGGCAATACAACACATTATTTTATTTATTGACTGCTGCTCCTATGGGCATTGATTGTAGATCCAAATAAAATGAAATCCTGGACAACTTCAATCTTTCCTCTGTTCATCATGATGTTGCTTATTGGTACAGTCATGAGAACTTTTGTTTCCTTTATGTTGAAGTGCAGTGCATACTGAAGGGTGTAATCTGTTCTTCATCTTTAAGTGCTTCAAGTCATCTTCAATTTCTGCAAATAAGGCATATTGCAGATTGTTAATGAGTCTTCCTCCAGCCTGATGCCTGTTCTTTTTCATATATTCTAGTTTTTCAGATTATGGTGAAAGCATACACCCATCTTCCCTGATTTTAATGCATTTTTGATAATAACGATGTGTAATAATAATAATAATGCATTATGAGGAAAAGTTAGGATATTAAAGAACACACAGATAATAAACTAAATTATTATAGCTTTACATAAATATTTTTTTAGAACATGGAAAAAATAAACTAAGGTGTTAAGAGTGTGTGTATAATTTATGTTGTTTATCTTCCTCTTATTTGGCAGCACTTTCTAATTTTACTATGATTCTATGAATTGTTTCATTTTGTCATCTGTTACATAAGCAATTATTACACAATTATATCAGTAGAAAATCCCACAAAGAAACTAGTAGTCTCAGTTACACAGATAACTTATTTAATTTTAGAGAATTAAAAGATCAACATTGGGAACACAATTTAAATTCATAGAAGAAAGTAAGAGAAGCAACACACTATAAATGACAGAAAGCTAAAAGTTTCCCTTAAATACAGAAACCAATTCTGACAATGAGGATCATGACTGATGAGGTATAAATGACGTCCATCCTGGTTCTCAGTACTTTGGAATACTTTTTTAAAATATAACTATATCTTAAATAATAATAATGTAACTTTTATTGGTTTAAAAAGAAACAGTTCTTCTTGGTGGTGGTGGTAGTAAGACCCTCTGTTCTCCACTGACGTGTTTAATCTCTTTTATATCTAAAGAGATTGATTCAAGATACAACATAATCCTGCAGATTATATTCTGCCTCATTAACATTATGTTCTCTAATACTGCCTCAGTAATCCTAAATTGTACGGTTTACAACATGTAGGATAATCACATGAGATTGAAAAATACAGTATAACTACATAATACTGAGAAACATGGCTCAGCCAAGTTGAGTTGTATTTTGGGGAACACAATCCAATCACAACAATATCTTTCTGGTATTCCCTGCTTTCATGCAAGATCCATCTAACATCAGCAATGATATCCCTTGTTCAACATCGTCTTCTGAATTTGGCTTGAATTCCTAGCAGTTCCCTGTTGATGTACTGCTGCAATCATTTTTTAATTATATTCAGCAAGATTTTACTTGCATGTGATATTAATGATATTGTTGGATAATTTCCACATTATTTTGGAACACTTTTCTTTGGAACTGGCAAGAATATAGATCTCTTCCAATTGGTTGGTCAGGTAGCTCTCTTCCAGATTTCTTGATGTGATGGTTATGTTTGTGTGTTAACTTGGCTAGGCCTGATTGAGTGGCTGGGCAGCTGGATGTAATATTCCCCATGATGAGACTGGTAATCAACTCCATAGTGGATCTACTGTGAGCAGCCGAGTAGCTGCCTTTGGGTATGTGGTCTCCTTCCCATATATAAAAATAGCTTTGGAAATGGTCTATAGCTTATGGCATGCTTGAATCCTGCATGTAGTCGTGCCATTGCTCAGCAGCCTGCCATGCTCTGCTGACATTGGGACATTCAGTGGACATGAATGAATGGCCTGCCATGTGGTTTGGTCACATCAGGACTGTGCCTTTTTACTTGTCAACCTTGGGCTTGTCAACCTCAGCAGCCAGCAGCTATCTGAGTAAAGAAAACCCTCTAGCTTCAGTGGGCTGGGAACAGGAGGCAGAGCTTAAGCCCAAGGCTGAAGGGCTTTAACCCAGCCCCTAGTGCCTGGCACTTTTTTACTCAGACTTACAGCCTCCAAACTGGAAGAGAATAAATTCCTGTTTGTTAAGTCCATCCCATTTGTGGTATATTCCTGTCAGAGTGGCACTAGGTAACCAGAACAGAATATGGTACCAAGAGAGTGTGGTGCTGTTCTGACAGATAACTAAAATGCAGAAACAGGAGTGGAATGTGTCCTTGACCCAAAACCCTGGCTGAGAGACCCTGGCATATGGCATGAGAGACAACAGGAGCAGAGCCCCGACACCAGCATTAAACAGCAACAGGCTTACTAGCCCATGGAGAAGAAAGTCAGGTGCCACTGGGTAGGTGGCTTCCTGGCGGAGTGGGTTGCCTTCAGGCATTAATTAGTAGAAGAGACTGGCATGAAATGGAGTAGCAGTTTGGCAGGCCCATAGAGCAAGAAAACTAAGTGCTTTTTGGGCAGGAAGATTTCCTGAGGAGTGGGTTGCCTTAGGCATTAATCGGCAGAAGCAGAGAGACCAAGGAAATGGGAAGCACAGCGGCCTCAGCCTGAAACGGTAGGACCATGGCCTTTGGGGGTGGAATCATCACAGCCTCTAGGTTTCAAAGAGCCACATCTTCACCATCTTGGCTCTGGAGTGTGAGGCTGCTCTTTCATGTGAGCTAGTGGTATGGAGTCATAGCTGCTACCCAAGAGTGAGGGGACAGGGCTGCCATGTCCAAGAGGGAGAGGAATGGGGCCCACCAGGCCAAAGGAGTGAGGTTGCCACTTAGAAGAATGAGGTGACTGGAGCTAACCAGTAAGAGAGATCTGTACAGATGCCACCCAATGAAGATCTGTACAGATGCCAAGTTGACAAGAGGTGGAATTGTGGTAGTTCAGTTTGTGTGTCAACTTGTCTGGGCCTGGTTGAGTGGCTGGAGAGCTGCATGTATTATTCCCCAAGAGGAGACTGGTAATCAACTCCATGGTGGAACCTACTGTGAGTAGCTGAGTAGTTGCTTTTGGATATCTGGTCAGTTTCTGTTGTTGTTGTTGTTATGTGCTGTCGAGTCGGCCCCGACTCATAGCGACCCCTCCTTGGGTTTCTGAGGCAGTATCACTACAGAAGTAGGATTGCCCAACCTTCCTTCCGAGGAGTGGCTGGTGGGTTTGAACTGCCAGCCTTCTGGTTAGCAGTCAAGTGCTTTAGCCACTATGTTACCAGAGCTCCTTTCTAGTATATAAGAAATAGCTTTGGGAATGGTCCCTAGTTTATGGCAAACTTGAACCCTGTATGTAGCCATGTTGTTGCTCAGTAGCCTGCCATGCTCTGCTGACCTTGGGACTTTCAATAGACTTGAATTAATGGCCTGTCGTGTGGTTTGGTAACATCGGGACTGTGCCTTTTAACTTGTCAACCTCAGCAGCCAGCAGCTGACTGAGTGAAGAAAACTCTCTAGCTCCAGTGGGCTGGGAGCAGCAGGCAGAGCTGAAGCCCAAGGCTGACGGGCTTTTACCCAGCCCCTGGAGCCTGGCGCTTTGAACTCAGACTTAAAGCCTCCAAATTGTAAGAGAATAAACTCCTGTCTGTTAAGGCCATCCCATTTGCAGAATATTCTTGTCAGAGTGGCACTAGGTAACCAGAACACTTAGCATAGATGAATGAGCACTTCCAGCATTACATCTGTTTGCTAAAACTCTCAAATGATATTCCATCAATTCTCTCAGCTTTATTTTTCACTAAAACTTGCAGTGCATCCTGGACTTCTTTCTTAAGTACTGTAGGTTCTTGTTCATTTGCTACCTCCTGAAATGTTTGAATATTCACCAATTCATCTTGGTTTAATGACTCTGCTCATTTCTTCCATCTTCTTTTAAAGTGTTGACATCATTCAAAATTTTGCCCATAGAATTCTTCAATATTGCAACATGAGGCTTGCAGTTTTTCTTTAGTTCTTTCAGCTTGAGAATTGCCAGGGATGTTCTTCTCTTTTAATTTTCTATCTCCATGTCTTTGTACATGTCAGTATAAGACTTTACTTTGTCTTCTCAAATTGTACTTTGAAATCTTCTGTTTTGCTCATTTACTTCATCATTTCTTCCATTCAGTTTTGAATCTTCCACTCAAGAGCAAGATTCAGAGTTCCCCTGAGATCTGTTTGGGGCGTTTCTTATTTTCTTTCTTCTTCTTCTTTATTTTTTAAATGACCTTTTGCTTTCTTCATATATGAAGTCCTTGATGCCATCCCACAATTCATCTGCTCTTCTGTCATTAGTGTTCTGTGAGACAAATCTATTCTTGAGATGGTCTCTTAATTCAAGTGTAATATACTCAGGGTTGTACTTTGGCTGTTGGGCCACTTTTAAAATTTTCTTCAGCTTCAATTTGAATTTACATATGAGCAATTGATGACTTATTCTGCAGTCAGCACCTGGCCTTTTACTGATGGATGATACTGAGCTTCTCCATTGTTGCTTTCTGCAGATGTAGTAGACTTGATTCCTATGTATTCCTTCTGGTGAAACCCATAGAACTCCCTATATATATGTTTAGTGACCATTTATGCTGTTGGAAACAAGTACTTGAAATAATTAAGTCATTGTTCTTGGCAAATTCTATCATGTGGTCGCTGGTGTCATTTCTACCACCAAGGCCATATTCAAGTACCAATCCTACTTGTTTCCTGTTTTCATATGCCAACTAATAGGAATTATCGATTCATCTTGATTGTGGGTTTGACCAATTTCAGGCTGTAGAAGCTGGTGTAAATCTTCAATTATTTTATCACTGGCATTAGTGGTTGGTGTGTAAATTGGAATAATATTGTTATTAACTGGTCTTTTTTATATGTGTATGGATCTTGTCCTATCACTGACAGCATTTTACTTCAGGATAGATCTTGAATATTCTTTTTTAACAATGAACGCAATACTATTCTTCTTCCATTTGTCATTCTTGGCATGTTGTTGTTGTTGTTGTTATGTGCCGTTGAGTTGGACCCAACTCATAGCAACCCCTCCTTGGGTTTCCGAGGCAGTATCACTACGGAAGTAGATTGCCCCATCTTCCTTCCAAGGAGTGGCTGATGGGTTTGAATCACCAGCCTTCTGGTTAGCAGTCAAGTGCCTTAGCCACTATGCTACCAGAGCTCCCATTCTTGGCATAGTAGACCATATGTTTACCTGATTCAAAATGGTCAATCCCCTGTCCATCTCGGCTTGCTCACACCTAAGATTTTGATCTTCATGCATTTCATTTCATATTTGACAACTTCCAATTTTTCTAGATTCACAGTTCAAACATACCACATTCCAGTTATTAATGGATGTTTGTAGCTGTTTCTTCTCATTTTGAGCTGTACTGCACCAGCAAATACAGGTTCTGAAAGCTTTACTCCATTCATATCATTGAAGCTGACTCTATTTTGAGGGGGCACATCTTCCCTAGCCATATTTTTAGTGTAGCAGACAACATTCTACTGCTATTTATAAGATTTTCACTTGTCAATTTTTTTAGAAGTAGTTTGTCATGTGCTTTTTCCAAATTTGTCTTAAATCTTCTTGATTTGAAAGCAAACAGGAAGCATAATATAAAATGAAATGTAAGTTTCTCTATCCTTCTCCTCCAGAGGTTGTTGTTAATTTGTTGTTAGGTGTCATTGAATAGGTTCTGATTTATAATGACCCCAGATACAACAGACCGAAATACAGCCTGGTCTTATACAATTCTCACCATCTTTTCTATGCTTGCACCCAGCATTGCAGCCATTGTGTCAGTTCATCTTGTTGAGGACTGGGTTTCCTCTTTTTTGCTGATCCTCTGCTTTACCAAGCATGATATTCTTTTCCAGGGTCTGGTTCCTCTTGATGTTATGTCCAAACTATGTGAGACAAAGTCTCACCATCTTTGCTGCTAAGGAGCATTCTTGCTGTATTCTTCCAAGACAGATTTTTTTGTTCTTCTGCCAGTCTATGGTAGAGTCAATATTCCTCCCCATCCCCATAATTCAAATGTATCAATTCTTCCTTCTTTCATCTTCCTTATTCATTGCTCACCTTTCACATGCATAAGAATTTAGGTGTATGTACTTAATTATAACCATAACAATAAATAATGCCTATGCATATCTTTATTGAGTTATTCAATTTAGTCTGTATCAATTGATCTGCCACTGAAATGGGAAGAATTTAATATCTTGAATGACCTACTCATATTTATATCCTAACTTATGTTTACAAATATTATTATTATTTTACATAATTGGAAGTTTCAGATAGATTTTATTTTCTTCCAGACTGAATCCTTTATCTTTACATAGGCTCAAACATAATCATTTTCTCTATCAACAGATGGGTTTAGAAGCCTTCTCAAGTATTTTCCCTGAAAGTCAACTTCTTCTCATCCTCTTTTTTCCCCTTATCCCTGTCTCTTTACCATACATGACAGAATCATCTGTTTATCCAAGGGCCTTGTTATGAATTTTATTGTGTCTCTCAAAATATGTGATGGAATTATAATCTGTTTGGTGGTGGGTGTAATCCCATTTGGGAATAGGGTTTTCTTTGTATGTTAATGTGGTTATAATAGTGTAGAGTGTGTCCTAAATGTAATCAATTCTGAGTTATATGGAACAGCATGGGCACAGAGATAAGGAGTTCTGGTGGTGCAGTGCCTAAGGCATTTGACTGCTAATCAGAAGGTTGGAAGTCCAGACTCTGCAGAGTTAGAACTCTGCAGAAGGAAGTCCAGCCACTCTGCAGAAGGAAGTCAGGGAAATCTATTTCTGTAAAGATTTACTGCCTTGGAAACCCAGTGGGGGTCACTATGAGTCAGAATCTACTCGATGGCAGTGGAGCAAAGGAGAACAAACTGGTGAAAGCAGAAGGACATGTGAGACTCAGTAAAGAACTGATGAATGCTGGGGCTATCTACAGAAACTGAGGAAAGGATTTTCCCCAGGGGATGACGGAGAGAGAGAGTTCCCCTACAGCCAGTGCCCAGAATTCAGAATTCTAGCCTTTTAAACTTGAGGAAATAAATTTCTGTTCTTTAAGACCACCCACTTGTGATATTTATTTTTAAAGAAGTACCAGAAAACTAAGATAGACCTCTTTTAAGGTTGTATATTTTTTAAAAATATATTTTTTTCTTGTGACTGGTAAACTCTTTGCTTATTTTTAATATGTTTTCATTTTATTACGTGGTGAGAGATAGATTTAAGTGATCCTAACTTTATTTTCCTGTCATTGTCGGAGCATAATGCATGTCATAATGTCATAATATCATAATACATGTCTTTTCTGCAAGGAATATTGAGTGGAGACAACACATTCCTCTTTTGGATGATTCTAGAATTTTTTTTTTTTTTTCTTTATTGCTATTGGTAAAGAATACTGGTATTGGTGACTCAGCAGTACTGAGCCATTTCAATAGAAGAACAAATTCTCTAGCTAAAATTGCATGTGTTATAATTATCAATACAGAAGTATATTAAGCAAAAAATATAAACTGATTGAAGTTTACTTTTTATGATTTGTAAATCAGGTTAGCGTTTCTGTTAAATGCAACACAACACACTGCTGTGGAGTCAGATTTGACTCATAGCCACCCCTCTTTGGGTTTCCCAGGCGGTATCACTAGGGAAGTAGATAGCCCAACCTTCCTTCTGAGGAGTGGCTGGTGGGTTTGAACCCCCAGCCTTCTGGTTAGCACTCAAATGCCTTAGGTACTAAGCCACTGGGGAGTCAATAATGTTGCAAAGAAGATAGAACTTCCAATGAGTCTTATATTCTAGCTTAAGGATAATAAAACAATGCATGGTAATTACGATCCCATACAGTATTGTCTTGAAGAACAATTATTGATTTACCCTAAAATATAATTATTGTCTGGCTTT
>NW_006921673.1:10603391-10614481 GCF_000298275.1 Orycteropus afer afer | reverse complement strand
CAGAGTTGCTCAGTCTGCTGCCAGACCGCAGCTCAGTGTGTCTCCTTTTTTGGTATTTTCACGCAAATTCTTCTGCTAGTTGGGGTTTAGTCCACTTTTGTATCCTTCCCTTCAAGGCTCAGGGGTCCAAGATTATCTTCTGTGTCTATGTTAATTGATTTCCCTTTTCTTTGTTGAAGAGCATCTGTGCAGTCCTTGTGCCTAGTCCACCATCTTGCCCTCATGACTCATCTTTATGTAAAAATTTTTAAAAGTATACATTTAAAAGTTTTCACCTTTATTATATTTAAAAGATTATTCTATTGAGTCTGAAAATGTAAAATATATTTCTTTTCAATTTGAATAAGTAAGTGAAGCATTTATGTAAATAGTTATAAAGCTTGACTATATGGGCTTACCATCCTATGAATACTATAGACAATAGCAGCCATAAAATTTCAAGGAGGAGAGATTACTTGAGATTGCAGAGAAATCAGCTCAAAATTCTCAAACCTTGCTATCTTTATTCCATAGTTATATTGAATTTCCAGTTCTTTATTCTGGCCTGCTTTGTGTTTTTCAACCAAATAGCAAATTCAGAGGAATTTGAATTTTTGGTGGCGTAGTGATTAATGCATTTGACTGCTAACCAGAAGGTTGGTGGTTCAAACCAACAGCTGTTCTGAGGAAGGAAGATGGGACAGTCTACTTCCATAAAGATTTACCACCTTGGGAACCCAAAGGGGGGGTCTATGAGTTGGCATTGACTAGATGGCAGTGAGTTTTGGAGGAAGTCACCTCTAAAGAGGTATTTTCTTTACATTTGACAAAGATACATATGCTTCAGGCTATTCTTTGGAGCCAGAATGTCCAAGTATTGGTTCAATACTTATGATTAGTTGTTAGTTGCTATCAAAATGATTTTGATTCAAGGTGACCCCACATAAACAGGCATAGCAGTTTTATTGCACTTCACAGATATTGTTTGTTTGTTTACAAATTGAAAGATTGTGGCAATACTGTGTCAAGAAAATCTATCAGCACCATTTTTCCAACAGCTTGTGCTCACTGTATCTATGTGTCACATTTTGTTAATTCTTCACAATATTTTAAACTTTATCATAGTGCTATTGCACACTGAATAGACTACTTGTTGTTAGGGGCTGTCAAATTGTCTCTGATTCATAGAGAGCCCATGTACAACAGAACAAAACACTACCCAGTCCTGTGCCAGCCTCATGATCCTTGCTATTCCTGAGCCCGTCATTTCTATCACTAAGTCAACCCATCTTGATGAGGGCCTTCCCCTTCTTCATTGACACTCCACTTTACCAAACATGATATCCTTCTCCAGGGAATGATTCCTTCTGACAATATGACCAAAGTAGGTGAAATGAGGTTTGGCCATTCTTGTTTTCAAAGAGCATTCCACCTGCACTTTTTCCAGGACAGATTTGTTAGTCCATTAGCAGACCCTGGTACTCTTACCATTCTTCTCCAACACTGCAACTCAAAAGCATCTACTCTTCTTTGGTCTTCATTATTCATTGTCCAGATCTCACATGTGTAAGCAGTGATTGAAAGTAACATGGCTTGGGTTAGACACACCCAAGAAGATATCTTTGCTCTTCATCACTTGAAAGAGGTCTTTTGCAGCAGATTTTCCCAATGCAATATGCTGTCTGATGTCTTGACTGTTTCTTCCATTGGTGTTGATTGTAGAACCAAGTAATATGAAGTCTTTGACAACTCCAATATTTTCTCTATTTATCGTGATGCTTCTTATTGGTCAAGTTGTGAGGGTTTTTGTTTTATTTATATTGAGGTGTAATCCATACAGCAGACTCTAGTCTTCAATCTTCATCAGTAAGTGCTTCAAGTCATCCTCACTTTCATCAAGCAAAGTTGTGTCTCTGAATATCTCAGTTTGTTAATGAGTCTTCCTCCAATCCTGATGCAACATTACTCTTCTTATAGCCCAGCTTCTTGGATTTTTTGTTCAGCATACAGATTGAATAAGTATGGTGAAAGGATACAATCCTTCCTGAATTTAAACCATGCAATATCCCCTTTGTCTGTTCAAACAACAGCCTCCCAGTCTAGTACATGTCCTTCATGAGCAAAAATAAGTGTTCTGAAATTCCCATTCTTCTTGATGTTATCCATAATGTGTTAAGATCCACACAATCAAATGCTTTTGCATGGTCAATAAAACATAAGTAAACACCTTTCTGGTATTCGCTGGTATTCTTGGCTTTCAGCCAAGCTCCATCTCATGTCAACAATGATATCCCTCTTTCCACGTCCTCTTGTGAATCCAGTTTGCATTTCCAGAAATTCTCTGGCAATATCTTGCTGCAATCACTTTTCAATTATCTTCAGCATGATTTTATTTGTATGTGATATTAATGATATTGTTTGATAATTTCTATATTCTGTGGGATGACCTTTCTTTGGAATGGATACAAATATGGATTTGGTCAGGTAGCTGCCATCCAAATTTCTCAGCATAGAGAAGAGAGTGCCTTCAGTGCAGCATCCATTTGTTGAAACATCTCAGTTGGCATTCCATCAATTCCTGGAGCCTTTTTTTTTTGCCAATTTATTTAGTGCATCTTTGACTTCTTCCTTTAGTAACATTGATTCTTGATCACATGGCACCTCCTGAAATGGATGAACATTGACCAATTCTTTTTGATACAGTGATTCTGTGTATTCCCTCCATCTATCTTCATTGGATGTTTCCTGCATCATTCAATATTTTGCTCATAGAATCTTTCAATATTGCAACTCGAAGCTTCAATTTTTTCTTCAGTTCTTTCACCTTGAGAAATGACAAAAATGGTTTTCCCTTTTGGTTTTTTAACTCCAGGTTTTGAACATTTCATTATAATATTTGGCTTTGTCTGCTCGAGCTGCTCTTTGACATCTTCTGTTCAGCTCTTTTATCTTGTCATTTCTTCCATTTGCTTTAGCTACTGTCCATTCAAAAGCAAGTTTCAGAGTCTCTGCAGATATCCATTTTGATCTTTTCTTCCTTTCCTGTCTTTTTAATGACCTTTTACTTTCTTCATGGATGATGTTCTTAATGTCATTCCATAGTTCCTCTGGTTTTCATTCATTGGTGTTTGATGAATCAAATCTATTTTTTGTTGTTGTTGTTAAGTGCCGTCGAGTTGTTTCTGACTCATAGTGACCCCATGCACAGCAGAACGAAACACTGCCCAATCCCACGCCAGCCCCACAATCCCTGCTATACTTGAGCCCATCATTGCAGCCACCGTGTCAATTCTATTCTTTAGATATCTCTAAATTCAGGAGGGATATAATCAAGCCATATTTTAGCTCTCATAGACTTTTTAAAATTGTCTTCAACCTCAACCTGAACTTGCATATGAGCAGTTGATAGTCTGTTCCTCAATCAGCTTCTGGCCTTGTTTTGGCTGAGGATATTGAGCTTCTCCATTGTGTCTAATAGACTACAGTATAGCATGAACATAAATTGTATATGTACTGGGAAAGCAAAAAGTTTGTTTGACTCACTTTATTACAACTTTCACTTTATTGCAATTTATGGAAACAAACCCACAAGATCTGAGAGGCATGCCTGTATGGAGAAGAACTGCTCAATATGGTTTTGAGGACTGACCTTTTGGAAGCAGATCACCAGATATGACTTCCCTCGTGCCTTTGGGTTAGTTACAAGCATCAACTTTTCAGTTACTAGCCCAGCACTTAACTCTTTGTGCCATCCAAACTCAAAACCAAACTCACTGCCACCAAGTCATTTCAACAACCCCCATTGGGTTTTTGAGGCTGTAAATATTTACAGAAGTAGATTGTTCCATCTTCTTTCCACAGAGCAGCTGGTGGGTTTGAACTGCTGACCTTCAAATTGCATCACTCAATGACTCTTATATTGTTGTTGATAGATGTCTTTGAGTCAGTTCCAACTCATTACAACACTATGTATAACAGAACAAATCACTGCCCGGTCCAGCCCTATCCTCACAACGTTGCCATGTCTGAGCCCATTGTTTCAGCCACTGTGTCAATCCATCTTGTTTAAGGTCTTGTACTTTTTCCCTGACCCTCTGCTTTTCCAAATGTTATGTCCTTCTCCAGAGACTGATCCCTCCTGATAACATGTCTAAAGTTCGTGAGAGGAAGCCTCACCATCCTCATTTCTAATGATCATTCTGGATACACTTCTTTCAAGGAAAGTTGGTTCATTCTTCTGGAATTCTATTCAATATTCTTCACCAACACTGTAATTCAAATCCATCAATTTTTCTTCAGTCTTCCTTATTCATCATCCAACTTTTACATGTATAATTAGCAATTGAAAATGCCATAGCTTGAGTCAGGCACACCTTAATTCTCAAGGTGATATCTTTGCTTTTAAGTCTTTAAAGAGGTTTTTTGGAAACAGATTTGCTCAGTGCCATATGCTGATTGATTTCTTCACTGCTGCTTCCAAAGGTATTGATTTTGGATCCAAGTAAAAGGAAGTCTTTGCCAATTTCAAACTTTTCTTCATTTATCATAATGTGAAGTTTTTTTTTTTTTTTTTTTTTTGAGGTGTAATTCGTAATGAGTACTGTAGTCTTTGATCTTCAAAGTCTTTGATCTTGATCTCTTAAATCTTCTTCACTTTCAGCAAGCAAGGTTGTCTCATCTGCATATTGAAGGTTGTTAATGAGTCTTCCTCCAATCCTGATGCCTGCATCATTCTTGATGATTATTTGACTTCTTATAGTCCAGCTTCTTAAATTATTTGCTTAGTATATAGATTAAATAAACATGATGAAAGAATACAATCCTGATGCACATTATTCCTGATTCGAAACCATTCACTATCCCCTTGTTCTGTTTGAATGACTACCTCTTGGTCTGTGTACAGATACCTTATGAGCACAATTAAGTGTTCTGGAAATCTTTTTATTTGCAATATTAGCAATAATTTGTTTTGATTCACACAGTGAAATACCTTAGCATATAAACATTAAGTGTCAATAACATTGTGCTATGCTTAATATAAAAGTCAAATAATTACCTTGAAAAATGTAAATGCAGACAATCAACTACTAATTACAGGATAGGTTTTATGAATCAATTTTGTGATCAGGAAGAAAAAACAAAACAAAAAACTGGTCTTGACAGGGTCAGGTTACTATTTCTCACATCTTTCTCTCAGAACTGCCTCAAATTCACCACAAAGATGGAGTGGAATTATTAGACTTACTTGTCTCTAATTCTTATTAAGTATTTGTACCTAATGTATCCCACTAAATACGAAAATCCATTTACTAATCCAGCATATATTTATTAAGTGCTCATTTAATCAGCTAAGCTTTGACTATACAAAGGAGAACTCAGGGAAAAAAAAAATAAAACCTTACTGTTTAATATGGACGTTTAATCTGAAATATATTGAAACAAAAAATATGTAATTAAAAGTTGTTAAAATATTATGGAATAAAAGTAAAAACTGCAGTGAAAGAGAAACATGGAAAATAAATCTAGATTTTGGCTTAGGAATAGGCTTCTTTGAAAGCCACTTGGGTGAAGGTTTACAGTATAGTTGATGAGAGAGAGAGAGAGAGAGATAACATTTGCGTGATGGAAGAAGAGTGTAAAGTTTTGTAGCATCAGAGAAACAGGACAAAAACAAAACTGTCTAGAAAAAATGAGGAAGTGAGAGAAAAGTGGATGATTTAGTCGAAGAAGTAAGTCAGAATCAAATAACACAAAGCCATAAATGACATATATTGATTTAATTATGTAATACAATTTCACTTCTGGAATAAGTTGAATATGTTTTAACTGATGAATTATTCTTTCCCTTGTTATTTTCATTTAAACCTCTGCACTTGCCTCCTATTGCCCTTGGAAATTCAAAATTCACTGAAGCTTGATTTTTCCTAAAAGCTTGTATTTCACAATTAGTAACTCATTTTCCAAGGCCTTTCCTGATTCCTTCACCCAATCAATTTCAAATTAGGCTTTTACTCTAAAGAAGAGTTAATTAATGAAGTAATATATGCTCTGACAACAGACATTAATAATAACCCAATATGTTGTACCATGTACTAAATATGTCCATTTAGTGATGCTTTTGAAAATGCTAACATAAAAGAATGGCAAGTGTGAGAATTTCAACAAATTGCCAAGGAAATCAAGGTAACATTGTGGGTAGAAAAGTTTTGTCTTATCACATTATAGAACAGCCATATTTTATTTATAAATGTAAGTGCATAACCAGTGACATTTTTAGAAAAGTGCATTTTAAGCAAAATGCAATGCCTAAATAACATTCTTTCAGAAACAGGAATCAAATAAATGTTATAAGCCAAGGTTTTAGAGATAATTGTCTTTAGTATTATTTCTTCTCCAAGGCAAGTATTTTAAAGTGAAATTGCTCAGGCCATAAGATTCAGGTCAGAAAAAAGAACCAAGAATGGGGCAGGTAATATTTTTTCCCCAATTAATTATGGGAGTTAAATAGTTTATGCAAACTTCAATCTCATACTTCTAAGTCTAAAATACAATCCTTTTCAGGCCTCCATTGCACATAATTAAAAAAATGCTTTCTTAAAATTTATTTCCCAATATGTACATTATGATACAAGACTTACATAATTTACATGAATGCTTTTAATTTTTTTTTTTTTTTCCTAATCCTTCTCTGAAGGTGGGACAATCCTACTTCCATAGTGATACTGCCTCGGAAACCCAAGGAGGGGTCGCTATGAGTCAGGGCTGACTCAACGACAAACAACAACAACAACAATCCTTCTCTACCTCTCTGTGTGCTATAATACATGGACCTTATTTGCCCTATAACATTTCAGTGGCTCCTACTGTGGGTATTCTTTCCCTCTTCACTAGTATTTTTTGTCAGTATATCTTTGATATTTGTCAATTATATGTAAGTCCACATATGTTTAAACTTTGACATTTCCTAAGATGTCCTTCTTACATTTTCATAGTTTCCACATATTTCATTTTCATTTGTGTGTACTATAAACTAAATAGGAGCTCTGGTAGCATAGTGCCTAAGGCACTTGACTGCTAACCAGAAGGCTGGAGGTTCAAACCCACCAGCCACTCCTTGGAAGGAAGGTTGGGCAATCCTACTTCTGTAGTGATACTGCCTCGGAAACCCAAGGAGGGGTCGCTATGAGTCGGGGCTGACTCAATGGCAAACAACAACAATAACAACAACAACATAAACTAAAAAAAAAAAAAAAAAATGAAACTCACTTCCACTAGGTCAATTCTGACTTACAGCTACTCTATAGGACAGAGTAGAAGAGCCCTATAGGGTTTCCAGGACTGAAAATATTTATAGAAGCAGACTGCCACATTTTTCTCCTGAGGAGCAGTTGGTAGATTCAAACCACTAAACTTTTGGTTAGCAGCTGAGCTCTTTAACTACTGAGCTACAGGAGCTTCTCTCTGTATGCCATAAACATCACATACTTAGATTTTGCTTCTTTGAATCAAATTTAAGAGTATGCTAATAAAGGATACTAATATATTTATTGAGACAGAAAAGTTTTGCCTTATTTCCCTTCTTAATTTTTAAAATGACTTCTGGCTCTTTCCTGGTACAATTTTATTCTTTCTTGCATTTTAAAAACTAAAGTATGAATAGTTTTTTATGACTTACTTTTTTTGTTGTCATTATTTACTATTTGAATAATTATATGAATATATTGGATTTTCTTCAATAATCCACATTTGATACAGAATATCATGTTGGTTTTATGTTGAAAATATACCCAGAAAATGACTACTTCTTCTACTTCCACTACCAGCATCTTGTTCTGAACAACCTCCAACTGGGTTATAATAAACCAAACTCATTGCCCTCAAGTCGGATCTGACTCATAGCGACCCCTCCTTGGGTTTCCGAGGCAGTATCACTACAGAAGTAGAGTGCCCCATCTTCCTTCCGAGGAGTAGTGGCCTCCTAATCAATTTTATGGCTATTACTTTCGCTTCAGCAGCCAGAATAATCATTCTAAAGCAAAAATTAGATCAAGTCGCTCCTTTTCTTAAAATTCTCCAATAATCTCTTTAGTCATTCAGAGTCAATGTCAAGGTCCTGGGAATGACATCCAAGGTGTTAATGATACAGTTTTATAGTTCTCTCTGATCCCTCTCTTACTACTTGTCTCATCACTCCCTCCATTCTAGCCTATTGGTCACCTTGAATATGCCACACAAGTCCCTTTAGATTCTCTAATCAGCTGCTCTCACTCTCTATAATTCTTTTCTCTTAAGAGGTAACTCCCTTACTTCCTTCATCTTTCCCTATGACACATATTCTAATCACCTTATTTAATACAACAATTGGCTACCACAGCACTCCTGATCTTGTTTATGCTATTCTAATTTTTATTTTTTCCAAATCAGTTACTTTCTAACATACGATATAACTTACATACCCATTGTAATTATTAATGTTCCCACTAAGCTCACTTGAATGTAAACTTCAGAAGAGCAAAGTTATTTATTTTGTTTACTAATATACCTAAAAATCATACACTAGTATTGTTCTGGTTACCTAGTGCCATTCTGACAAAAATATACCACAAATGGGATACCCTTAACAAACAGGAGTTTATTCTCTTACAATTTGGAGGCTTTTAGTCCAAGTTCAAAATGATATGCTCTAGGGGCTGGATGAAAGCCCCTCAACCTTGGTGTCCAGCTCTGCCTCCTGCTCCCAGCCCACTGGAGCTAGAGGCATTTCTTCACTCAGATAGCTGCAGGCTGCTGAGGCTGAGAAGCCCAGGTTGATAAGTAAAAAGGCACAGTCCTAATGTTACCAAACCACATGGCAGGTCATTAACTTAAGTCCATCACAAGGTCAGCAGAGCATGGCAGGCTGCTGAACAATGACACAGCTACATGCAGGGTCCAAGCATGCCATAAACTAGAGACCATTCCCCAGGAGTTCTGCTTATATATAGGAAGCAGATCACATTCCTTAAGGCAGCTACTCAGCTGCTCACAGTAGATTCCACCATGGAGTTGATTACCAGTCTCATCATGGGGAATACTACATTCAGTTGCCCAGCCACTCAACCAGGCCCAGCCAAGTTGACACAAAAGCATAACCACCACATTTATCTACACTACACAAGCTCAATGTATTTTTAATCAATTAGATTCAATACTGCTACGATATGAGTCAGGTCCGACTCAATGGCAAACAACAATAATATTGTTGTTGTTAGGTGCAGGCGAGTCATTTCTGATTTATAGCGACCCCATGGAGAGCAGAAAGAAACACCGCCCGATCCCATGCCAGCTCCATGATCCTGGTATACTTGAGCCCATTGTCGCAGCCACCATGTCAATCCATCTCGTGAAAGGCCTTCCCCTCTTTCGTCGACACTCCATCTTACCAAGCAAGCATGATATCCGTCTCCAGGGAATGGTCTCTGACAACGTGACCAAAGTAGGTGAGATGAAGTCTGGCCATCCTCGCTTCCAAGGAGCATCTCTGCTGCACTTCCTCCAGGACACATCTGTTAGTTCTTTTTGCAGTCCATGGTACCTTCAGCATTCTTCACCAGCACCACAACTGAAAAGCATCAACCCTTTTTCTGTCTTCCTTATTCATAGTCCAGCTCTCACATGCATACAAGATGATTGGAAATATGGCTTGTGTCAGGCACCACTTATCCCTCAAGGAGACATCCTTGCTCCTCAGCACTTGAAAGAGTTCCTTGGCAGGCTACCTGCCCAGTGATACATGTTGTCTAATGCCCTGACTGGTGCTTCCATTTGCATCGATTGTAGAACCAAGCAACGTGAACTCTTTGACAACCTCAATCTTTTCTCCATTTATTGTGATGTTGCTTATTGGTCCATTTGTGAGGATTTTTGTTTTCTTTATATTGAGATGTAATTCATACTGCAGACTGTGTTCCTCAATTTTCATCAGTAAGTACCTCAAGTCATCCTCACTTTCAGCAAGCAAAGTTGTATCATCAGCTTATCTCAGGTTGTTAATGATTCTTCCTCCAATACTGATGCCACATTTTTCTTCATATAGTCCAGCTTCTCAGATTATATGCTCAACATATAGTTTGAATAAGTATGGGGAAAGGATACAACCCTGACACACTCCCTTCCTGATTTTAAACCATGCAGTGTCCCCTTGTTCCATATGAATGACATCCTCCTGGCCAAGGTACAGGTTCCTCATGAGTAAAATCAAGTGTTCTGGAATTCCCACTCTTCTCAATGTTATCCATAATTTGTCATGATCCACACAATCAAATGCTTTTGCATAGTCAATAAAGCACAAGTAAACATCTTTCTGGTAGTCTTTGCCTTGAGCCAAGATCCATCTGACAGCAACTATTATATCCCTTCCACGTCCTCTTCTGAACCCAGCTTGCACCTCTGGAATTTCTCTGTCAATATACTGCTGCAACCATTTTTTAATTATTTTCAGTAAGATCTTGCTTGTGTGTGATATTAATGATGTTGTTCGATAATTCCACATTGTGTGGGATCACCTTTCTTTGGAATAGGTAGAAATATGGATCTCTTCCAGTCAGTTGGCCAGGTAGCTGTTTTCCAAATCTCTTGGCATAACCAAGTGATTGCCTTCAGTGTGGCATCCATTTGTTGAAATATCTCAATAGGTATTCCATCAATTCCCAGAACCTTGTTCTTCACCAACCCCTTCATTGCAGCTTCAAGTTCCTCCTTCAGTACCATTGGTTCTAGCTCATATGCCACCTCCTGAAATGGATGAAGATTGACCAGTTCTTTTTGGTACAGTGACTCTGTGTATTCCTTCTATCTTCTTTTGATGTTACTTGCATCATTCAATGTTTTTCCCTTAGAATCTTTCAATATTGCAACTTGAAACTTAAATATTTTCTTCAATTCTTTCAGCTTGAGAAAAGCCAAGCGTGTTCTTCCCTTTTGGTTTTCTAACTCCAGGTCTTTGCACATTTCATTATAGTCATTGGCTTTGTCTTCTCGAGCTGCTCTTTGAAATCTTTGGTTCAATTCTTTTATCTTGTCATTTCTTCCATTTGCTTTAGCTACTCTCTGATCAAGGGCACGTTTCAGAG
>NW_006921673.1:10597480-10602901 GCF_000298275.1 Orycteropus afer afer | reverse complement strand
TAATAGTCGTATTAACGGGTCTTCCTTGTAGGCGTATGGATATTATCCTATCACTGACAACATTGTACTTCAGGACAGATCTTGAAACATCCTTTGTGATGATGAATGCCATGCCATTCGTCTTTAAACTGTCATTCCTGGCATAGTAGATCACGTGGTTGTCTGATTCAAAATGGCCAAAACCAGTCCATTTCAGTTCACTAATGCCTAGGATATCAGTCTTTATGTGTTCCATTTCATTTTTGACAACTCCCAATTTTCTTAGATTCATACTTTGTACATTCCATGTTCTGATTATTAATGGATGTTTGCTGCTGTTTCTCCTCAATTTGAGTGGTGCCACATCAGCAAATGGAGGTCTCGAAAGCTTTACCTTATCCATATGAGTAAGGCTGATTTTACTCTGATAATGTCGCTCTTTCTCAGTCCTACATTCAGAACTTTATAAGGTAAGTTACTCATCTTCCTCCTGTTTATTGGACAATGTTTCTGGACTATTCATAAAGTTGTGCAGTAATGTATCACACAGTGTTTCTCTGCTATTCATAAGGTTTTCTCTGGCCAATTCTTTGAGAAGTGGATGGCTCTTCCTTCCTTCTAGTCTGTGTCAGTCTGCAAGGTGCACCAGGTGCACCCCACTGGGTTTGAAACACCAGTGGTACAGCCTCAAGACTCACAGCAACACATCACCACAGTAGGACAAACCGACAGACAAGTTTGTCTCCCTGAGCTATTGGAAACCCCTCCAACCACCCTTACCTGGATCCCTGCAGCTAACTCCTCTATCTGTTCCAGTCCCCTTTTCCTTTTCTGTCCTCTCCCTGCTTCCAACCTTGCTGCTTGTGGGGGGTGGCCTGAGTTCTCTGTCTTCACCTGGGTCCCTGTGGCTGACTTCTTGATCTGTTCTGGTCCCCTTTGCCTTTTTAACAACAATATAGTGGCTACCATTATTAATTTCATATGTAAAATGATATAATTTTATCCACCAATAAGAAAATTATTAATCTAGTTTTTTTTTGTTTTGTTTTTTTTTTAAAGAGGCTGCTAGAAGTGTTTTGGAATTTGCATCCACTTGGGTCAGCCCTTCTACAATAACTGCAATGTAACACAGGGGAGATATAAAATCTCCAGCCCCTGTTACCTAATTGGGACAACCTTAAGGTGTGATCCATTCTGCCTCCAGAGCCCCCATGCAGGACTGTGTTCTCCTCCATTACACTTGATGTGACATCTTTCCTCTCTTGGACTCAATCCATTCCCACTCTCACTTCATTTCCCTGCTGGATTTCCTGAGAGCAATTCCTAAATAATCAATTTAACAAGCATCCTAGACTCAGGGTCTGCTTCAGGGAATTCACCCTAAAATAATCTCTAAGGACTCTCCACCCTGATACTCATCCTGTGTATCTGTGGGCAAGACTCTTCCCCCTCTGGGCTTCAGTCTCACTGTCTGTACAAGGACATTGGACCAATTGATGTTCAAGGTCCCTGAAGCTCTGAATTGGCCATTCTGTGTGCAGGCTCCAGTTACTTCAACCTACACGAAAGGAGCAGATGCCTGTCTTTTCCTGATTGAATACAGGTCCTCCAACAGGTCAATCCTGAACACTCCCCTCCCCAAAACAAGGCTCAGTCTACACTGAGCCTCTGAGCAGCAGTGGCTTGTGGACCCTTGGGATGCTGTCCAAAGATCTCATCAGAAGGAAAGCAAGGGCAAAGAATGTGATCAACGTCACTGAATTGTACATGTAGAAACTGTTGAGTTGGTGTGTCTCCTCCCACCCCTGGTAACCATCAAAGAATATTTATTTTTGTGTGAAACCCTTTTCTTGACTTTTTACAATGGCGCTCTTATACGATATTTGTTTTTTAGTGACTGACTTATTTCACTCAGCATAATGTCCTCTAGATTCATCCATGTTATGTTTCACACATTAATCTTTGTTCTTTGATGTTGCATACTATTCCATGGAGTGTGTGTACCATTTGTTGTTGTTGTTATGTGCTGTCGAGTTGGCCCCGACTCATAGCGACCCCTCCTTGGGTTTCCGAGGCAGTATCACTATGGAAGTAGGATTGTCCAACCTTCCTTCCGAGGAGTGGCTGGTGGGTTTGAACCACCAGCCGTCTGGTTAGCAGGCAAGTGTCTTAGCCACTAGTTTGTTTAATTATTCATCCATTGATGGGCATTTAGGTTGTTTCAATCTTTTTGCTATTGTGAACTGTGTTGCAAGGAACATGGGTGTGCATATATCTGTTCATGTCATGGCTCTTGTTTCTCTAGGATATATACCTAGTAGTGGGATTTCTGGATCATACATTATTTCTATTTCCAGCTTTTTAAGGAAGCACCATACCATTTTCCACAGTGGTTGTACCATTTTACAGTCCTACCAGCAGTGTATGAGGGTTCTAGTCTTTCCAAACCCTTGCCAGCATTTGCTGTTTTCTGGTTTTTTTTTTTTTTTTTTTTGACTCTGCTATTAGTGCTGTGATGAGGTGATATCTCAGTGTTGTTTTGATTTGCATCTCTCTAACAGCTTATGATCACAAGCATTTCTTTATGTGTTTGTTAGCTGTCTGAATAGTTCCATTCAACCAATCCTCCCACCCTCATTTATATTTATTTCCCATCTTTATTAAAATCATTTTGCATTAGTATCTACATTTATGTTATTATATTACTATTTAAAAGTTTTTTCAAGATTTATTGTTACATTTAAAGTAATTTATTTGATTAATATATCTGCATGTGTCAGTTAAAATCTTTTAACTGAATTCATAGCACACTCATTTCTTTCATATCCAAAATTTTCACTTACTGCACTCTCAATTTTTAATCCTCTTACAGACTTTTAATATCCATCTTCAAGTGCTGTGCACAATAAGGGTAAATATGTTCAGTTCTTTATGAACCTCAGGGACATCAACAGCTTCATCTTCCAATGAAGTTTTCCTGGGACTGAGGGAGAGGGGAGGGTAGTTTTCCAAAGAGGTTTCTCAGTGTTCCTGCTCCACCCTTGGCTTTTGCTCTTCTCTGTTTACCTATACATCAGAGTGTCTCTTTGCAAATCATTCCCCTCCTCCAATGGTGCTGCTTATTAGTTAGTTCTTACTAGTGAGCCTTTCTCGGTCATTTCCCTTTCCCCTAGCAGTGGTGCTTCTAACTGTTGGGGCCAAGGATGGTAACCTGCCCCTCCTCTTCGGGGCAAAGTTGTTGCTTTTTTTTTTTTTTTTTAATTTTTCTCCACCTTTCACTATAGGCTAATGCCCAGAGGGAATAAAGTTTTAGGCAGAACTTCAGGTTTCCTCCACTGGTCTGCCCACCAGGAAAGTTTTTTGCAGTATCAGTCTTGCCCCAACCTTTCTCCTTAACACCCAGTGAGGTTGTTGTCTTCAGTTAGGTGCAAACTCCTATTTTATCTGCTCCACTAAGAGGTTCTATACTCTCCTATTAGTCTACCTTCTGATTTTAGCAATTTATTTTAAAAAAATCTTAGCTGCACTGTACTTACTCATTTCTGTAACAACCATAAATTCCTCTGTAGTTGCCACAGTGAGACAGTCTTCAAATTTTCTCTTTGAAGGTAATTGTCATTCTTTTGGTTTCATCTTGTTTGCTTTGCAACCTAAACTCTCTTCTGAAGAGCTAAAGAAAATGTCTGAATTCGTGTTGGACTGAAAATAGTGCTTTTTCTGGCTATCTATATCCTTGGCTAAGTCAAAATTTTCCTTGGCTTTTCATTTTATGTAAGGAAATTGTTATGTTTCATGGAACAATTCTTGATGTCTCTCTGTATGAAAAATACCAAATTTCTTCTGTGTTAAGGGGGTTTTATTTGTTCATTTTTATGTAAATGGATGAAGGAAAAAGAAGTATGCACCTTGGTGAGTCAATATTTCAATCACAACTAACTTAACGTTCTTTCTTTGTGGTTATGAGATAGAAATTCTACCTGGTTATTACCATTTTTTTTTTTCTCCTCTGATATTTGAGTTAGACATTCAAGTAAATTGTAAATGCTTCCAGTTTTGGTCAACCATTTCATAGCTTTTATTGTATTCTATTCTATTCCATTGTGCTTTCCTCTTTTCCAGTATAGAAACATTTTTGCTCCCCAGATTTATTTCCCTATTAATTTTGAATTCTCCTCATCCTGAAATAGAGACTGACTTTGAAGTATTTTAACATTATTTCAGAGATGGACTAAGCTCATGCTTCCCTTGGCTTTACTCAATTGCAAACTGAAGAAGCTGCTATACTGCCTCAAAATTGTTTCAATATTTATGAATTGTGTTATTTTTCAGTGAACTATTACCACCATCCCCAATCTTACATAAGATGGATGGTTCTCATATTTATGTCTTGGGTTTAAAAATATGGAAAATGGAAAGAAGAAGAAAACTGATTGCTACTACACTTTTTAGGGATCAAAGGTTATGCCATTGGTTTCTAAGCAGATATAAACTATTAAAATGACTTTTTAATGTAAAACTTCTTATCAGCTCCACTTTCTCTCTTTTCACAACATCCACATAGAGAAGAAGTGAAATCTGCCAGATTTTCAAGGATGGTCGAAACAAACTTCTGATTTACAAAGGTGCGATAGAATCAAACATTTTTATACTTCAAATATATGTAGATACATATTTAAACAACTGTCTATCCACAAATTCCACATATATAATACAAAGAAGATACTGTTAAAAAGAAAGAAAAAAATACTTCTCACAATATAAGGATCGTGCTTATTTAATGAGCAAACCATTAAACTAAAAGTCTACTTTGTTGAAAAGTCAAAGAAAGTTCCTTTGTTCTTTGGCAATGATGCTTGAAAAGTATTAAAGAATTAATATCTAAGGGAATTATACTCTTGAGAACTTTGCATAATATTCAAAAAATTCACTCACTGCCATGTAGTCAGATCCAACTCATAAATGACCCCTTCTTGGGTTTCCAAGAGGATATCTTTATGAAAGTAGATTGCCCAACCCTCCTTCCCAGGAGTGTCTAGTGAATTTGAACCGCCAGCATTCTGGTTAGCAGTCAAGTGCCTTAAGTACTACACCACCAGAGTTACTTGCTTATAGTGCCTATAGTTGCAGATGTAATGTAAAGAGAAAAGGGAAGTATCTGCTGTGCTGCCAAGAATTCATAACGTGAGGCTACAGCTCTGTCCCAGGGGATAATGCTGGTATCAAATAATCTCACAGCAGTAAAATCTGTACATTTGTTTACATCATCCTATTAGTTCATTAGCTCTTACATACCTTAATTTGAAGGAATTTTAAAAAGGGCTTAGAGTAAAATCATACAAGGTCTGGAAATATATTAATTTTCTTTCAAGTAGTATAATATCTATATAGGTATACACATCTATATCTGGTGTGTATATATATATATGTATATATATATATATA
>NW_006921673.1:10588147-10593851 GCF_000298275.1 Orycteropus afer afer | reverse complement strand
TTCAGGACAGATCTTGAAACATCCTTTGTGATGATGAATGCCACGCCATTCCTTTTCAAACTGTCATTCCCAGCATAGTAGATCATATGGTTGTCTGATTCAAAATGGCCAAAACCAGTCCAATTCAGTTCACTAATGCCGAGGATATCAATCTTTATGTGTTCCATTTTCTTTTTGACATAATCTATGTTAGGTAATATTATGTAATTTTATGTGTATCTATGTTGTTGTTGTTATTTGCCATCAAGTCAGATCCAACTCATAGTTGACCAAGCCCCTCCTTGGGTTTCCAAGGCAATATCACTATGGAAGTAGATTGACCAACCTTCCCTCTGAAGAGTGGCTGGTGGGTTTGAACTGTCAGCCTTCCAGTTAGCAGTCAAGTGCCTTAGGCACTACACTACATCTATATATATATAATGTATATATGTTGTTGTTGTTAGGTGTCATTGAGTTGGTTCCAACTAATTGTGACCATATTCAAAACATAAAACACTTCCAGTCCCTGGATGTCACTATTTTTGCTATGCTCAAACCTATCATTGCAATCACTATCCCAATCTATTTCATTGAGTTTTCCCCATTTTCACTGACCTTCTATTTCACCAAGCATGATATCCTTATCCAGGGGATGATCCCTCCTGACAACATGGTCAAAGTACATGTGATAAAATCTGGACATTTTCACTTCTAAGGAGCATTCCTGCATCACTCAAGATAGATTTGTTCATTCTTCTGGTAGTCCATGGTATTTTCAATATTCTTTGCCAACACCAGAATTAAAATGCATCAATTTTTCTTCGATTATTTTTATTCATTCTCCAGCTATCACATTCACATGAGGCTATTGAAAAGGTCATAGCTTGGGTCAGGCACACCACACCATAATCTCAAAGTGACAGTCTTGCTCTTTAACACATTAAAGAGTTCTTTGGCAGCCCATTTACCCAGTACAGTACATTATCTGATTTATTGACTGCTACTTCCATCAGAGGAGCTCTGGTAACATAGTGCCTAAGGCACTTGACTGCTAACCAGGAGGCTGGTGGTTCAAACCTACCAGCCACTCCTCGGAAGGAAGGTTGGGCAATCCTACTTCCGCAGTGATAACTGCCTCGGAAACCCAAGGAGTGGTCGCTAGGAATCGGGGCCTACTCGATGGCAAATAACAACAACAACAACTTCTATCGGCATTGATTGTGGATCCAAGAAAATGAAATCCCTGGGAGCTTCTATTTTTTATCTACATATCCTGATGTTGCTTATTAGTTCAGCTATAAGGATTTTTGTTTTCTTTATGTTGAGCTGTAATCTGTACTGAAGACTGTAATCTTTAGTCTTTATCAATAAGTACTTTAAGTCGTCTTCACTTTCAGTAAGCATGGTTGTGATGTCTGCATATCGCAGGTAGTAACCCGTCCTCATCCAATCCCGATGCTGCATTCTTTTTCATGGATATGTAGGCAATAGATATGATGCTACTTTAAAGAATAATTTAAAAATAATACATATTTACCAAAACCAAACCAAACCCACTACCATTGAGTCAATTCTGACTCATAGTGAACCCCACTGGTTTTCCAAGGCTGGAAATCTTCACAGAAGTAGATAACCTCATCTTCCTCTCACAGAGCAACGGTGGGTTTGGACCACTGATCTTCTAGTTAGCAGCCAAATTCTTTACCCACTATACATATATATATATATATATATATATATATATACACACACACACACACACACACACACACATATATATATAGTATATTACAATATATGTGGTATATGTACTATGTACAGAATGTATGCAGTATACAATTCAATGTAATATACAATATAAGTATATTATATATTCAATATATAAACAACTTATACAGTATATATCCCAGTATATTGAATATGTTAAATATGCACTCTATATTCTACATATGCACTATACTGATATACCATTCTATCTGCTTAAGGTATTCTGTCAAACAAATTTTATAAACAAATTTTATGAGCCATTTGGTGCCAAATATCAGCCTGAATATATAGCATTTTCTGAATTCTGTACTCTTAGAGATCACTTTTATTGCTTTTCCAATTAATTTTATCCAAAATCATCTTACTATGCAAAAATATTTTAACTGGTATATAAGAAACAAGTGATCTGAAATAAATAGTCATTTACTTCAGAAGAAAACTAAGAGTTTTATCCATTATTGCACAGTGCACTGTATTTAACCTTGTTGTTGGGTGCATTGAATTAGCTCCAATTAATAGCCACCCTATGTACAACAGAATGAAAAACTGCCCGGTCCTGTGCCAGTCTCACAGTCCTTGCTATACCTGAGCCCATCATTGCAGCTACTGTGCCAATCCATTTCATTGAGGGAATTCCTCTTTTTCATTGACCTCCCATTTTACCATTCTCCAGAGAACAGTCCCTTCTGGCAATGTGATCAAAGTAGGTGAGACAAAATCTTGTCTCCAAGAAGCATTTGGGCTGCACTTTTCAGGACAGATTTGTTACTTCTTCTGGCAGTCCATGATACTTTCAGTATTTGCCAACACCACAGCTCAAAAGCACTAACTCTTCTTTGGTCTTCCTTGTTCATTGTGCAGCTCTAACATATATATAGAGTGATTGAAAATACCATGGATTGGGTTAGGCGCAGCTTAGTCTTCGAGGAGACATCTTTTCTCTTCAGCACTTTAAAGAGGTCTTTTGCAGCAGATTTGCCCTGTGCAATATGTCTTGACTACTGCTTTCACTGGTATTGATTGTAGAGTCAAGTAATATGAAATCTTTAACTTCAATCTTTTCTCAGTTTATTGTGACGCTGTTTATTGGTCTACTTGTGAGGATTTTTGTGTTCCTTATGTTGAGATATAATCCATATTGGAGACTAAAGTCTTAAATCTTCATCAGTAAGTGCTCCAAGTCATCCTTACTTTCACCAAGCAAAATTGTCAGCATATCGCAGGTTGTTAATGAGTCATTCCTTAATCCTGATGCCACATGCTTCTTCATATAGTCCAGATGCTCAGATTATTTGTTCACCATACAGATTGAATATATATGGGGAAAGGATATGACAGTGATGCACTCTTTTCCTGATTTTAAAACATGCAGTATCCCCTTGTTCTATTTGAATGACAGCCTCCTGGTCTACGTACAGGTTCCTCATGAGGACTATCAAGTGTTCCAGAATTCCCATTCTTCTCATTGTTATCCATAAGTTGTTATCATGCACACAAGTGAATGCTTTGGATAGTCAATAAAACACAAGTAAATATTTTTCTGGTATTCTTTGCTTGTAGCCAATATCCTTCTGAAAACAATAATGATATCCTTCATTCCACATCCTCTTCTGAATCCACCTTGCATTTCCAGAAGTTCTCTATCAATATACTGCTTCAACTCTTCTTTAATAATCTTCAAGAAGATTTTATTTGCATGTGATATTAATGATATTATTTAATAACTTCCACATTCTGTGGGATCACCTGTCTTTAGGATAGGTACAAGTAGGGATCTCTTCCTGTCAGTTGTCCAGGTAGCTGCATTCCAAATCTCTTGGCATACTGAGTGCTTCCAGTGCAACATCTGTTTGTTGCAACATCTCAGTGGGTATTCTGTCAATACCTGGAGCCTTGTTCTTCACCAATACCTTCAATGCAGCTTTGATTTCTTCCTTCAATATCATTGGTTCTTGATTACATCCCACCTCCTGAAATGGTTAAGCATTGAACAATTATTTCTGTGTACAGTGACTCTGTGTAGTCCTTCCATTTTATTTTGATGTTTACTGCATCAGTCAATATTTTTCCCATAGAATCTTTCAGTATTGCAACTCAAGGCTGGAATTTTTTTCTTCAGTTCTTTCAGCTTCAGAACTGGTGAGCATGTTCTTCCCTTTTGGTTTTTTAACTCCAGGTCTTTGCACATTTCATTGTAACAATTCACTTTGTGTTCTCGATCTGCTCTTTGAAATTTGTTCAACTCTTTTACTGTATTATTTCTTCCATTAGCTTTAGCTACTCTCCATTCAAGGGCAAGTTTCAGAGTCACTTCTGACATACATTTTGGTATTTTCTTTCCTTCCTGTCGTTTTCATGACCTTTTGCTTTCTTCGTGGTTGGTGCTCTTGATGTCATCCTGCAATTCCTCTGGTTTTTGGTCATTAGTGTTCAATATATCAAATCTATTCTTTAGATGGTCTATAAATTCAGGAGGGATATAATCAAGGTCATATTTTGGCTCTTGTGGATTTCTTTTAATTGTCTTCATTTTCAGATTCATCTTGCATATGAGCATTTGATGGTCTGTTCCACTCTCAGCGCCTGGCCTTGTTTTGGCTGAAGATATTGAGCTTCTCCATCACCTCTTTTGACAGAGGTAGTCAATCGGCTTCCTGTGTAATCTATTTGGTGAAATCTATGTGTATAGCTGGCATTTATGTTTTTGAAAAAGTTATTTGCAGTGAATAAATCACTGGTCTTGCAAAATTCTATCATACGAACTCAAGTGTTACATCTATCACCAAGGCCATATTTTCCAACTACTCATGATTCTTCTTTGTTTCCAACTTTTGCATTCCAATCACCAGTAAAAACCAACACATCTTGATTGAATGTTTCATCAATTTCAGACTGCAGAAGTTAGTAAAATTCTTCAATTTTCTCATCTTTGGCTTTGGTGGTTGATGTGTAAATTTGAATAATAGTAGTATTAACTGATCTTCCTTGGAGGTATATGGATATCACTGACAGCATTGTACTTCAGAATAGATCTTGGAACATTCTTTGTGACAATGAATCCCACCCAATTCCTCTTCAATTTGTCATTCCTGGCATAGTAGATCAGATGGTTGTCTGATTCAAATTGGGCATAACATGTCCATTTCAGCTCACTATTGCCTAGGATATTGATCTTTATGTGTTCCATTTCACTTTTGACAACTCCCAATTTAATGAGATTCATACTCTGTACATCCCATGTTCCAATTATTAGTGGGTGTTTGCAGCTCTTCCCATTTTGAGTTATGCCACATCAGCAAATGGAAGTCCTATAAGTTTTATTCCATCCACAGCATTACAAATGGAGATTCTGTGAGTTTTATTCTATCCACATAATTAAGGTCAGCTCTACTCTGAGGAGACAGTTCTTTCCTAGTCATATTTTGAATGTCTTCTGTCCTAAGGAGTTCATCTTTCAGCACTACATTGGACAATGTTTCAGGGCTATTTATAAAGTTTTCCAGTAACATATTAGACATTGTTTCACTGCTATTCATAAGGTTTTCACTGGCCAATTCTTTGAGAAATGATAGCCTCTTCCTTCTTGCAAGTCTGTCGTGGTCTGGAAGCTCCACTAAAATTTGTCCACCATGGGTGACCTTGCTGATATTTGAAATACTGGTGGCATAACCTCCAGACTCACAGCAACATACAAGCCACCATAGTACAACAAACTGACTGACAAGAGTTAGGTATATAACCTTAAAAAAACAACTCAATGCACTGCCGTCAAGTCAGATCTGACTCATAGCAACCCCTCCTTGGGTTTCTGAGGCAGTATCATTATGGAAAGAGATTGCTCAACTTTTCTTCCAAAGCATGGCTGGTGGGTTTGAACTGCCAGCCTTGTGATTAACAGTCAAATACCTTAGGCACTATGCCACCAGAGCTCCTAAGGCACTTGACTGCTAACCAGAAG
>NW_006921673.1:10580203-10588047 GCF_000298275.1 Orycteropus afer afer | reverse complement strand
GGAAACCCAAGGAGGGGTCGCTACGAGTCGGGGCCGACTCGATGGCAAATAACAACAACAACAACAACAATCTAAGTATGATTTAGATAGATAGATAGATAGATAGAAAGATAGATATGTATCCATTTCTCGCTTATCAACATTGTTAGATCCCAAAGATTAGCTCATTATGGGAAAATTGGCATTATATAAAATAATAAAGGATGACCACATCAGATTACAAAATGGAGGGTGAAAATATCATTACATAACTGATGAATTTCAGTTGTTATAACTGCCAACCACTGAGAATCATGGCCCAGCAAAACTGACCCATAACGTCAACCATCACAGCTGCATTACTTTTGCCTCACACTGTGTCTGTTACTGCCAGACTTATGTTGCTAATGTGCAAAATAGCCAGATAAGAGACTTTTTACTATTTTCATAAATGTGAAATGTCAAATAAATGTGGAATATACATATTTTATATATAGGATATATGTATACATATAAATATATCCTATATAATAAGGAAATCTTAGAGAGAAATAATATCAACATTTTGAAAAAAAAAAAAATCAAGTTCCTTTACAGGCAAAATATAAACCTGCATTTATTTATAGTTTAAGAAACATTTAAGCTGTATAATGTACCAACATTATGTTACGTGCCAATAATACAATGGTTAATATTTTTTGTCGTCACCTTCAAAAGCACTTATTCTGTTGGGTAGGGGTGAAGCTGACATTAAAAATATAATCACAATTCACTTTAAAAAGTGATACAGAAAAGAATCAGCAAGAATGAGGTTACTAACTATGAGGGAGTGAAGGTCATTTGTACAGAAGAAGTAAACATGTGCTGAGATGGTGAAAGAGGATTTGATGGTCACTAGGCAGAAAACAAAAGGAGCTCTGGTAGTTCATTGTAGGATGTTTAACATGGTTAAGAAATTTGGCTGGTAACCAAAATGTCAGCAGTTCTAATTCACCAGCTTCTCTGTGGAAGAAAGCTATGAAGCAGTCTGTTTCCATAAAGATTTACAGCCCTAGAAAATTTATGGGCCATTCTACTGAGTTCTATAGGGTATTTATGAGTAGGAATTGAATCAATAGCAGTGAGTTTGATAAAGCAGAAAAAGAGAAGATAATTCAAAAAAAAAGTTATGAAGGTTTATAAGAACAAAACTCTAATAGTGAAAAACCCAGTAGTTCATACAGCTAAAGCAAATATTAGTTAGAGGAAGTTAGAACTCATTAAAGCACAAAAAAGCAAATAACCAGTTGCTGCTGAGTTGACTTATACTCATGGCAACCAATGTGTGTCAGGATAGAATACTCTACATAGGGTTTTAAAAGGTTTATATTTCAGAAATACATAGCCAGGCCTTTTTCCAAAGGGATCGGAGGTGGGCTTGAACTGCCATCTTTTGGTAAGCAGCATTAAAAGCACTACTCAGGGACCCCTAAAGTTTTAACATAGTGATAAATCACACTGGTGCTTTTAGGCATTATTTTTAATACTTCTGCATTTTCTGTATATATATATATATATATATATATATATATATATATATTTGTTTTATATTGCTTGATGTGACTTTCAGTCAGATATCTTTGACAAAATGTCTTAGTTATATAGTATTATTATAACAGAAATGTCACAAGTGGATGGTTTTAACAAACAGAAAATTATTTTAAGAGGCTAGATGTCTCAGAATTGGGTGATTTTTTGTAGGAGAAGGCTCTGTCATCTCTAGGGAAAGGTCCTTGTCTCATCAGCTTCCTTTCCTTAACCCCTTGGTTTTCTTCATGTAGCAAAGCATCTGTATTCTCATGTGCTTCTTCTCTCCTTGCATATCTGCTCATTTATATCTCAAGAGAGACTGATTTCAGACATGACTTGCATTAATATTTCTTCATTAATGTAACAAACAAATATATTCCCAAATGGAATTATAACCATAAGTATAGTAGTATTTAAATCACATATTTTGGGGAGATGTAAGTCAATCCATAACACCAACTAAGGAAACATTTCTTTACTTTTATATTGCTAATCATTTTGTTGGACCAGGCAGTATTTTGTGCTGTTATATGTAAGGATGCTATGAGTCAGAGACAACTTGATGGCACATAATAACAACACAAAAACAATCATTTGGTTTGTATTTATTTAGAAATGTTATCAAATTTTTGGCATCTATCTAGATTTATCTGCTCCATATTCTACAGTTGCAAATTATATTGACAGCTGAAGATTGTGTAAACCTTATCTAAACAATTTTAACTTTCTTAAATAAACTTTTTAATATAAGATATATTATTAATGGAAGCTCTGGTAGTGTAGTGGCTAAAGCACTTGACTGCTAACCAGAAGGCTGGTGGTTCAAACCCACCAGCCACTCCTCGGAAGGAAGATGGGGCAATCTACTTCCGTAGTGATACTGCCTCAGAAACCCAAGGAGGGGTTGCTATGAGTCTGGTCTGACTCGACAGAACATATCAACAACAACAACAACAACATATTATTAATAATTTATTATTACTATTTCAGTGTCTGGATTGATATACATAGTTAGGTATTTTCATCCACATTCATAAAGTTGGTTACACATTTTATTTTTCTACCTCATTTTTCTGATTCTGGATGAAACAGAAGAAGCCAACTTAGAAGCAGATCATTTATTGCCAACCAGATACCAGATGGATCAGAGAAGTGCCCAGCCAAGCCCTCCCCAAAGTTCTGACTCACGAAATTGCAGTTGAGACAAAATTATTTTAATTCATTAAGTCTTGGGGTTTGTATTATCAATAAAGAGCTGAACACAATTTCACTTCTATAAGTTGTATATTCTCAACAAATTAAATGGGGACTTATATAGCAATTTTGTATGATCCCTTTTCAACAATGCACACCCCATCTTGCAGTGCCAAAATCTTATAAAATCATCTGGACTTATGTCAGTAAACATGGATTCTTTTTACTAGCTTTTGAGTTTGTTTCATGCTATTTGGTACCATCTGTTTCCAACTCTGTTCTGACTTAATATTATCATAATGGGAAGGTCATCATACCAAATATGTTGGTATAAAGACAAAATAAAGAATAAAGTTCCTAAAACTTTTCTTCCTCCTGGCTAACTTTTATTCCCAAATAAGAAAGTTCATATTTTTCACTTCTGGAGCACAAAATCTTTTTATTTATTTATTTATTTATTTTTGATAGGGTATGGGGATTAGTCACAAGAAAGCCAAAATAAATAAAGTAGATAGTTTTATATATATATATATATATATATATATATATATATATATATATATGTGTGTGTGTGTGTGTGTGTATACACACACACACATATATATATATATATATATATATTTTAAATTACTGACATCAAATCTATTATTACTCATAGAGACCCCCATTAGGTTTTTGAGGTAGTAAATCTTTACAGAAGTAGATTGCCCCTTCTTCTTTCCATGGAGTAGATGGTGGTTTTGAAATGCCAGCCTTCTTGTTAACTGTCAGATGTCTTAGGCACTGTGTCATCATTGCTGTCTGTCTGTCTATTCAACTATCTATCAGTAACTTCTGTTATAAATGTTTGTATAACTAAAGATTATCCAGTATATATTATATAAAATTATATACTATATTACACTATATATAAAGAGCCTGGTACTGAAATGTTTAAGTGCTTAGCTGCTAACTGAAAGGTTGGTGGTTCAGATTCATCCAATTGTTCTACAGAAGAAACACTTTGCAATCTGGTCCTGTAAAGATTACAACCTAGTAAACCCTACAGGGTAGTTGTATTCTGTGACATGGGGTCACTGTGAGTCAAAATATCGACTTGAAGGCATCTAACAGCAACATACCATATATATATGTACAGGCACACATATATTTAAAGGAAATTGATTGAAAGAAGCAAGAAGAACATTCCTATGTATAGATGAAAAAATTTACCAAGAAGATGTCGTTATTGTTATGTGCCGTCGAGTCAGACCTGACTCATAGCAACCCCTTCTTGGGTTTCTGAGGCAGCATTACTATGGAAATAGATTGCTTAACCTTCCTTCTGAGGAGTGGCTGGTGTGTTTGAACTGCCAGCCTGCTGGTTAGCAGTCAAGTGCCTTAGGCACTACACTACCAGCGCTCACACCATGAAGACAGAACAGTAATAAATGTAATGCATCCTGGGGGATTTTGTCCCCCAGGGACATTTGGTTTTGGTTTTGGAAACATTGTCACAACTGGCAGGGATTGAAGTGGTTGTTTTACTTACAGTCCAGGGCCGCTGCTAAACATCCTACAATGCACAAGGCAATCAGTAATTACACAGCTCTAAATTTTTCTAGTGCCTCTGCTGAGAATCCTTACAATCTATCCATATATTTGCATATCTATCCTTATCTATATCTATGAAATACAGGTCATTGTCTGGGGTATCTTTCCACATACTGTCATATTCAGTGATAAATAGTAATGGAAGACTAAAGAAGCCTTATATAGGAAGGATCATCAAGAGTTCAGATCCCTCAGGGGTAAGGATTGATAATCCAAGATAGTAGTTCTAATCAGTTGAAATAGTAGCTGAAAGCAAAGAAAATATTGAAAGTGTGTTGTAAAATTAAAAAAAAAAAAAAAAAACCCAATGTCATCGAGTCAATTCCAACTCATAATGACCCTATTGGACAGAGTAGAACTGGACTGTAGGGTTTCCAAGGCCATGAATCTTTACAGAAGCAGAATGCCTCATCTTTCTACCAAAGAGTGGCTTGTGAATATTAGCTGCCTACATCTTACTTAGCAACCAAATGTCTTAACCATGACATCACCAAAGCGCTTATGTAGTGTAAAGGGAGGACAATTTATGGCTTATAACCAAATGCAGAAAAAGTATTGTAGTATCTAAGCATATTTTCCACTTTGATTTGTCTTCTACTTATTTTTTAAAAACATTTCTCCCTTTTTGCCCCTTCTCCATTTCTGGCATTGTTTTCTACTAGGTGTCTTGTTGGTGGTTAGCTTTATACTTTGTAGATTATCATGATAAAATGACCAATGAAAAAAACAAACATTTTTGTTGTCAGCTAATCATGATAATCTTGGGTTAATTAACATTATTTGAATCTGAAAAGATAAAAGCATAAGGAATTTTAGACAACCATTTTGGAGAATGCTTGGCAAGTGGAATAAAGATCACATTTCCCATCTTCTCTCACAGGTGGCTTTGGCCATATGACTAATTTCTGAAGTAAATTGAAGAATCATGAATGACATAAGTATTTTGAGAGAGAGGGCTATCGTTTTTGTCCCATCCTCCTTTTGTTGCTTTGAATATGGAGATGTAGGCTGGGGCTCAGTGAAATAAAGTCTAATGATGGTCTAGTAAAGGCATTGGGAAAGATTTTCTCTAAAGAACGAGGTAGTAAATGTTTTAGGCTTTGGACCACACAAGCTCAGTTGCATATACTTAACACTGCTATTTTAATGGGAAAGCATCCTATGCAATGTGTGTGGCTGTGTTCTAATAAAACTTTATTTACAAAAAAGAAAAAAAAGCAGTGGGTTGTATTTGCCCCAAAGTCCTAGCACAGACATAAAAGGACCCTGTTATCCTGACAACATAGAACATTTAGTAACCCCTTGATGCCTACATATGCTCTTTTAGATAAAATGAAATGAGTGGTATCTTTCAGATGAAACATTTATTAGTCATTTCCTTCTTCCTGTGCAGCTAGAGAGAGATGAGAATACAAGGGACCTGTGGTGAACAAGAGGTGCTTATGGCAAAGTTTACTTACCTGATAAAAGAAAGAAGAGGTGGAGCAGGAACTGGTGGAGAAGAAGGAGGAGGAAAAAAGAGATAAAGAAAGAGGTTGTTGTTGTAGTTATGTGCCATTGAGTCATCTCTGACTCATAGTGAACCCTCCTTGGGTTTCTGAGGCAGTATTACTACGGAAGTAAATTGCCCAATCTTCCTTCCAAGGAATGTCTGGTGGGTTTGAACAGCCAACCTTCCGGTTAGCAGTCAAGTGCCTTTGGCACTATGCCACCAGGGCTCCCAAAGAAAGAGGAGGGGGAACTTAATCTCAGGCCCCATTCTAGATCTTCTAAATTAGAATCTATATTTTAAAAAGATCCCCAGGAGATTCCTGTGACCATCTAAGTTCCAAACAAAATAAGAAATCATGGAGGAATATCTGGGAACTTATTCTCTAAATTTGTGTAAGTAAGATAAGTTTCTCAGTGACATTTATACTTACAAGTCAGTTTTCTGATTATCAGTCTTGGGTCACATTTTCTTTATTTGAGTAACTTAAATACATTACTCCATTTTTCATCTTGTATAAATCATTTATATCAAATCTGATAATATTCTACTTTCCTTTATGTTTGTTTTGCTTAGTTTTTATCTCAAGTTACTCTGTATTCTATGCAGAAACTTGGGAAATTTGAGAATTATATAAACATTACAACTGCAATGATTTCTATCTAATCTATCTTATTAAATATTATTTTCATATGTAGGTTGTATATGCCTAGTTCCCCAAAAAAGTTTAATATAGTCTCTTGTATACTTTAGTGGTGTAGTAAATTACATGGTATGGATTTTCTAGCCATAGTCTTTGTAACTCCCACTTTGCCATGAGCAACCAAGTACCTGATTATTAAAGTTATCCACCTGGTGTATTTCTGTTAGAGTAACACAGAGCAACCTTCTGGGAAGTTTGCACTCTCTCAGGTGTGTAGAGCTTTAATGTTGGGATTGATTGGTTTTGACCACTCTGCCAGGCTCAGAAGGAGACCCCTAGAGGCAGAAGAAGAGTCTCTCTGACTGCTGGCTGAGAGAGATGTGCTGCTGAAAGAGACATGCTGCTGAGAGAGAGATGAGAGAGACATATACTGCTGAGAGAGAGCTGTTCTCCTGAGAGAGACTGAGAGAGATGACCTGCTGAGAGAGACAGCCAGCTGAGACAGACTGAGTGCATTCCTGAATTTGAATTGTAGCCTATTGTTTCCCTAATAAACCCCATAATCTGTGAGTTCTGTGTGGCCACTGCCATGAATTATCAAACCTAGCAGAGAGGTGGTGGGTACCTCAGGAGAAACAGTTGGTAACAAGGTTAGTAAGAAGGCTAGAGGACATGTCTGACCTCATAAGAACAGGTCTTGGGCTGCTAATGGTGCTTCTGTCTTCCTCTTGTGGAGTTAGAGGATGTTAGAAGATGTCATTTCCTTGTTTCTTTGGCAGTTGGTGTCACAAGCAGTGGGATTCAATACAATGGCTCCAGACTCAGAGAAGCATGGGACTTTGTAAAAGGAAGAAGGACCAGCCTGGGAAGAGAAACTTTGGATTCTAAGATGGTTACTTTGGTTGGTTTTACCTATTAAAGGAGATAATTGATCCATAGGCTAGGGCTTATGGTTACCCCCAGCCAAAGGCTCAAGGTCATAGCATAGCATAGAAAGATAATCAAGGTAAAAAGATGAAACAGGAATGCTTTAAAATGTATTGTGTGTTTTGGATCATGCATTTATTGGAATGTACTATGGATACTGAATGTCCTCTCACCTACTAGTATGTTAAAAATGATTATTAGGTATGGATAACAGAGAGCATGTAATTCGGCCTTCAGCCAATACTTGACTGGATATGTTAAAAGGGGAAATAGAATTTTCCCTAAAGAAACTCAGGCTTTTGTTAAAACTCTGTGTGTAGAGTATAGGGGGCTTCAGTAGAAAACCTGAGCTCCACCCAGAACCTGCTGAGTGAGTAAGTTTGCATTTGAAAACACCAACCCAGAAATACTGAGAAAACATAAGATTTGCATTTAAAGAAAGGACCTGAA
>NW_006921673.1:10559004-10580103 GCF_000298275.1 Orycteropus afer afer | reverse complement strand
TTTTTTTTTTTTAATTTCTAGCAAGCAGATAGGCTTTGGGTGCATCAAGGCAGAAAAGTCATGGCCCATGAAACTCCTACCAAGACTGAAAGTTGAAAGAAGCCAGTGAGTAGTAGGTTTGTATGCTGCTTGCTTGTGACCACTGGAGTCCACTTGAAGAGTGGAAATGGGAGAAGTGCAGCAATGAAACAGGCTGAGTTTGGTACTCTTTCACCTAGACCATGGAGTCTAGGAACGAGAGGAAGGGCTGGCTGGTCTGAAGTGCAAGGAGTTGTGTAGAACTAGTCCCTGAGGAGTAAGGATGAAAGAGAGAAGGTGCTGGCTGGTCTAAAGAGAAGGGAAGAGTGAGACTCCCAAACCTGGCAGCTGGTACCCATGACCTAGCTGGGATGGCTAGGGCTGAGCTGACCAGAACCCGACCAAATGAAGAGGAAGATGTTTGACACTGAGCTGGTTCTTGTCATGTTGTTCTTAGGTGCCATTGAGCCATCTCCGACTCATTACAACCCTATGCACAGCAGAACAAAACCCTGCCTGGTCCTGTTGAGCCCCACGATCCCCACTATACCTGAGCCTATCATCACATCCACTGTCAATCCATCTCATTGAGGGCCTTCCCCTTCCTCATTGACCCTCTGCTTTACCAAACATGATATCCTTCTCCAGGAAATGGTTTCTCTTGATAACATAACCAAAATAGGTGAGGCAGTCTAGTCATTCTCTCTTCCAAGGAGCGTTCTGGTTGCACTTCTTCAGGGACAGATTTGTTAGTTCTTTTAGCAGTCCTTGGTACTTTCAGTAGTTTCACCAACATCATAAGTCAAAAGCATCAACACTTCTTCAGTCTTCCTTATTCATTGTCTAAGTTTTACACGTAACATATAAAAACATTTTTTTATCATACCAATTTGACAAGAAGAATAGATTCTAATTAATGAGACTAATTAAACCTCACTTCATTTTCTAATCAGCATTTTAGATTACACAAAATAAGACACAAATATGAATGGATTTCAATAATTTATATATTCATACTTCTGTAATTTTAAATAATCAAGATTCTTTATTTGTGCTTCAGGCAGGCTGAAAGTATATTCAGTATATAGTTATTTTCAATGTATTAAGTATGTTGTTGTTGTTATGTGCCGTTGAGTCGGACCTGACCCATAGCGACTACTCCTTGGGTTTCTGAGGCAGTATCACCATAGAAGTAGATTGCCCCATCTTCCTTCCAAGGAGTGGCTGGTGGGTTTGAACTTCAAGCCTTCTAGTTAGCAGTCAAGTGCCTTTGCCACTGTGCTACCAGAGCTCCCATTGTATTAAGTATAAAGAGAAATAAATGATAGTAGCATTTTACTTTAGTACATTTTTTTTTTTTTAATTTGGCATAAACCTGGCACAAGGTATGGCTGAGGGATTTTTGTTTTAAAATTCCAACAACACCTAAAGGGTTTTGATTATACTTTAGACCAAAAAAAAAAAAAAAAATTGCCATCGAGTCCATACCAAGTCCCAGCAATCCCCATTGCATTTATGAGGCAGCAAAATCTTCACATAAGTAGATTGATCCACCTTCCTTCCATGGAACAGCTGGTAGGTTTGAACCACCTACCTTCTGGTTAGCAGTCAACTGTCTTAGGTATTGAGCCACCAACACAGAAAACAGGATTTTTGTGTCATTTTTGTATTGATCATTGAATATTAGAATACACATTAGTCTGCCCCAAGACAGAGCAGGCAGGTCAAATTAAATTAAAATGTTATGCATCAATATGATTTAATCTGCTTATGCATACAAAACCTCAAAATTCCATCATGCCAACTATAGCATCTTAAGAAATGTATTTCCTTATCATCTAGCCTTTGACATTTTATTATGTGACCAATCAAGAAACAATACTGATTTCCCTTGGAGAGTTTAATTGGCATCTGGTATCTTTTAGAAAGCCTCCCTGACAAGAATGGCAATCATAATATGAAACCATTTACCTTGAATGACGTCTTTAAATATCATATAATTTATTTGCACACATATTAAAGTTCTGGAAAATATGTCAAAATGGCTTCATTATTGATATAGTGGAATTCCTTCCCTAGGCCTCAAGAGAAATCTAGTGACCTAAGATATACTTTATTTACAACAAACAGGCACTTATCTTACAGCCTCTGGGAAATGGCACATAGTACAATATTTCATAAGAACATTTTCACAAGAGACTAAGCAATAGAGACTTGCTGGAGAAAATTCATTGTGGGGAATTTAGGAAGATTGCAAACAGTGAGGCATAGTTAGCTTATTCTGTGAATTTTTCCTCTACTCCTGTAAAATATCTTCATGGTAGCCAAAAAATGTAACTCTCGTTCATTTATCTGATTGTGGCAATATTTCTAGTTTATTGGGTAGGTAGCAGTGTCTCTCTTTGCATATTCCTCTAAAGTCTAGGGAAGCTATTTTAAGTGTTCCCAAAAAACTTCATGGTGTGTCACTGTGTTCATGACAAGACTAGAGGAACTTATAGAGCTGAAATTTGTCTACTGCTAACAGAGTTATACCTCTGTGCAGGCCAGGCCTGTGAGAGTTTATGCAAGATTTTATTAGAGCCCATTTCATTTGACTTGAGTTGGGAAGGAAGTGTCCACTATTCTCTCCTTTATTGTTGTTGATATGTGCCGTCAAGTCGGACCCAATTCATAGAGAACCCTCCTTGGGTTTCCGAAGCGATATCACTAGGGAAGTAGATTGCCCAACCTTCCTTCTGAGGAGTGGCTGGTGGGTTTGAACCACCAGCCTTCTGGTTAGCAGTCAAGTGCCTTAGGCACTATGCTACCAGACCTCCCTTTAAGAGTATGGAGAATCAACAATACTTGCCATGATAATGATAGCTCATGGCATCATTTCCTTCAGAAAGTGGAGTTCTCTGATTAATTTAATTTCTGAATAAATTATTATTAATAGTATATCCTGGTCATTTCTATTTTTTTACCAAAATCATAAAGAGACATCAGACCCTTCTTTTGTTCATGAAATAGTATAATATTTCTATGATGGATGGTGGGGTAGTATTCAGACAGGCTTAATATTTAGTCATGGATCCTCCATAGGCTGTTGGACCTTAGCCAAGTTTCTTAATCTTTCTGTGACTCACTTTATGAAATATGGATAAAAATTGTATCTATTTTATAGGTTTGTTTTATCAATGGAGTATGAAATGGTGTGTAAGCTATTTAGAATATTATCTTGCACATACTAAAAATCAATAAATGTTTTATTAGCTTTTCCAACTATAATCTATAAGGCAACTCTGCACAATAATTGGAATCATTGACTTATTTGAAGAAGAAAGTACTATGTTAATTTAGATAATATTTATTTCCTATAATTTCATTCCTCAGTATAAATTCAGATTTTTTGTTCTCCTGTGTACTAGGGTATAAGTGACCTAATACTATCACAAATTAAAAACAACAATATGGCAACAAATAAAGAAGCTTTCCCTCAAGAAAGGGAACCTGAGGGCCCTATGTATTACACCCCGGACTGTTCCACATTGTGATTTGGGTCATCTAAAAGTATTAAGGGATTTGCTTTAGGTCAATATTTTAACCACAGAAATTCAAAGAAAAATTGAACATATTTTGAAGAAAGCTCTCTTGCTCTGAACAAGAATAAGGCTTCCTGAGAAATACATGGGTATTTACAAAGAAAATGTTAGAGGTAACTAACTACCAAGAGAAGTGAGCTCAAAACTTAAGTAAGGGGACCTGGGCAGGTGCTCACATGAAAGCCCTTTGTATTGTAATGAAAACTTTATTAATGAGAACTTAATCAACTCTCTCTACACTTTTAACAAGAAGCCAGTTAGAAAGATCCAAACTGATTTAAAAGTGTCTGGCAATTATAATTTTCTTTAGTTCAAGAAGAGAAGCTAAGATCTTCATTTGTTCATTATTAACTTTATTGAGAAATAATTTATCCAGAATGAATATAAATTATATAACTTAATGACTTTTAACAGTGATATGCAACCCAGAAACACCACCACAAAAAATATAGACTTTTTCCATCACCTCAGAAGATTTCTGAAGCCCCTTTACATCACATTATCTATCCTCAGTGCAAGCGAAGCCTGATTTGCTCTCTGTCACTTTTTATAACTGGAATCATACATAATGAACTCTTGGTTCTCTGGCTTCCTTTCTTCAACGTAATGATTTTAAGATTCTTTTACAAAGTCAGTAACATTTATAAAACTGCCAAATGGTTTTCCAAAATTTTATACCTTTATAGTCCCAACAGCAGAAATGAGAGTTATAGATGATCATATTCTGGTCAACACTTGATGTTATCAATTTCTTTCTTAATAATTGTAGCCCTTGTAATGTTGTAGTAATATGTTATTGTGATTTTAACTTGTGATTCTCTAATAAGTAGTGATTATGAACATCATCTTATATGCTTTTTGGCCCTCTGTATGTCTTCTATTGTGACATCTCTGTTTGAACATTTTGCCTATATTTAAAGCTTGATAAGATACAATTTACTATTTTTTATAATTCATATTTTTTATTCTAAGATATTGTTACTTATCCAAGATGGTAAAATTTTCTCCTATATTTTCTTCTAGGGGTTTTACCATTGCAGCTGCATGTTTAGGTCTATGATCAATTTCATGTTAATTTTATGTATAAAGTGAAGTAAGGTTTGATTTTATTTTTTTTCATGAAGATAACCAGTTTTTCAAACACCATTTCTTCAGAATACATTTTTCTCCCCCATTGAATTACCTAGGCATGTTGTCAAAAATTAAGTGATCATATCTGGGTGGATCTATTTATGGATATTTCATTCTGCTCTATTTATTTGTTTGTCCTTTGAGAAAAACCACATGGTTAATGTAGTTTTATAATATATCTTGAAATTAATTAGTGCATGTCTTCCAATTTTGTTGTTTTTAGAAATAGTTTTAGTATATTAGCATGTGTTAACTTCCCTAAAAATTTAGGATTTGTGAAAAATTTAAGAAAATATATTTCTTGAAATTTCATTATGATTATATTGAGTCTGTAAGTTAATTTGCAAAGAATTGGCATCTTCACAACAGCATGGCTCACAATATACGACCATGCTAATCTTCATTTATACATTTCTTTTTTAATATCTTCCAACAATATGCTGCAGTGTTTAGTTTAGAGGTTTAGAACATCTTTTGTTAAGTTGATTCCTACATAGTTTATGGTTTGGGCACCATAGTAAAGAAAATGTATTTTTAATTAAATATTCCATTTTAGCTGCTAGCATTTTTCCTATCTGTAATTTTATCTTTTTTGTTGTCTATTTATAGTTAATGCAATGCTTCACATAAAACATAGATTTGATTTAAGATATAGATGTGAGATGGTTTTCTTAGGGATGTTTATTATCATGATTATTTGAATTGGAAATTAAAACTAGTCTTTTTCTGACAGAAAGTATTTTGATTGCATTTTATTTTTATTTGTCTGTGTGATTTTTTGGACTATGTTTGTGTTATGGATTAAATTGTGTCTCCAAAAAAGACATGTTTAAGTCTTAACACCTATACCGGTGAAAGTTATCCTGTTTGGGGAAATAAAGTCTTTCTTTGAAGATATCAATTAAGTTAGTGAGGTCATAGGAGAGTTGTTGTCGTTAGGTGCCATCCAGTCATCTCAGACTCATAGTGACCCTAAGCATAGCAGAATGAAACACCACCCAGTCCCACAGCAGCTCCATGATCCCTGCTATATTTGAGTCCATCCCTGCACCCATTGTATCAATCCATCTCATTAAGGGCTTTTCCCTCTTTCGTTGACCCTTCACCTTACCAAGCATGACATCCTTCTCCAGGGAATGGTTCCTTCTGACAACATGACCAAAGTAGGTGAGACCAAGTCTGGCCATTCTCACTTCCAAGGAGCATTCCCACTGCACTTCCTCCAGGACAGGTTTGTTAGTTCTTTTAGCAGTCTGCAGTACTTTCAGCATTCTTCACAAGCACCCAACTCAAAAGCATCAGTTCTTTGTCAGTTTTCCTTATTCACTGCCCATCTCTCACATGCATATGAGGTGATTGAAAATATCTGGCTTGTGTCAGGCACACCTTAGTCCTCAAGGAGACATCTTTGCTCCTCAGCCTTGAAAGAGGTTCTTTGCAGCTGACTTACCCAGTGCTATACATTGTCTGATGTCCTGACTGCTGCTTCCATTGGTGTCAATTGTTGAAACAAGCAATGTGTAGACTTTGACAACTCCAATCTTTTCTCCATTTATAGTGATGGTGCTTATAATACCAGTTGTGAGGGGTTTATTATTATTATTATTATTATTATTATTATTATTATTATTACTGTTATTAAATTGAGATGTGATGCATACTGCAGACTGTATTCTTCAATCTTCATCAGTAGATGCTTCAAGTCATCCTCACTTTCAGCAACCAAAGTTGTGTCATCAGCGTTTCACAGATTGTAAATTATGCTTCATTTAATCTTGACACCACGTTCTTCTTCATACAGTCCAGCTTCTCAGATTATTTGCTCAGAATATAGATTGAATAAGTATTGGGAAAGGGTACGATCCTGATGCACTCCCTTCTTGATTTTAAACCATGCAATGCCCCCTTGTTCTGTTAGAAAAGCAGCCTCCTGGTCTATGTACAGATTTCTCAGGAGTACAATTAAGTGTTCTGGAATTCTCATTCTTCTCAATGCTATCCATGATTTGTTATGATCCACACAATAAAATGCTTTTGCATAGTCAATAAAACACAAGTAAACATCTTTCTGCTATTCTTTCCTTTGAGCCAAGATCTATCCAACATCAGCTATGATATTCCTTGTTTCATGTTCTCTTCTGAATCCAGCCTGTACCTCTGGAAGTTCTCTGTCAATGCACTGCTACAATCCTTTTTGAATTATCTTCAGTAAGATTTTAGTTGCATGTGATAGTAATGATATTGTTCAATAATTTCCACATTCTGTGGGATCACCTTTCTTTGGAATGGGTACAAATACTTATCTTTTCCAGTCAGTTGGCCCAGTAACTGTCTTCCAAATCTCTTAGTATAAATAACCAAGTCAGTGTCTGCAGTATGGCATCCTTTTGTTGAAATACCTCAATGGGTATTCTGTCAATTCCTGGAGCCTTGTTATTCACCAATTCCTTCAGTGCAGCTTCAACTTCTTCCTTCAATACCACTGGTTCTTGATAATATGCCACATCCTGAAATGGATGAACATGGACAAGTTCTTTTTGGTAGAGTGACTCTGGGTATTTCTTCCATCTTCTTTTGATGTTTCCTCAATCATTCAATATTTTTTCCATAGAATCTTTCAATATTGCAACTACTGGCTTAATTTTTTTCCTCAGTTCTTTGAGCTTGAGAAATGCTGAGTGTGTTCTTCCCTTTTGGTTTTCTAACTCCAGGTCTTTGCACATTTCATTAGAGTAATTTGCTTTACCTGCTGGACTTGCTCTTTGAAATCTATGGTTCAGCTCTTTTATCTTGTCATTTCATCCATTTGCTTTAGCTACTCTCCACTCAAGAGCAAGTTTCAGCATCTCTTCTGACATCCGTTTTGATCTGTTCTTCCTTTCTTGTCTTTTTAATGACCTCTTGGTTTCTTCATGGATGATGTTCTTGATGTCATCCCACTATTCTTCTGGTTTTCGGTCACTGGTGTGCAATGCATCAAATCTATTCTTTAGATGGTCTCTAAATACAGGAAGGATATATTCAAGATCATATTTTGGCTTTTCTAGACTTGTTTTAATTATCTTCAACTTCAACTTGAACTTGCATATGAGCATTTGATGATCTGTTCCACAATCAGCTCCTGGCCTAGTTTTGGCTGAAGATATTGAGCTTTTCCACTGCCTCTTGCCACAGATGTAGTCAATCTGATTCCTGTGTACTCCATCTGGCAAAGTTCACATGTATAGCTGCCATTTGTGTTGTTGAAAAATGGTATTTGCAATGAATAAGTTGTTGATCATGCAAAATTTTATCATGTAATCGCCAGCCTTATTTCTGTTACCAAAGCCAAATTTTCCAACTACAGGTGATTTTTCTTTGTTTCCAACTTTTGCATTCCAGTCACCAGTGGTAATTAACACATCCTGATTGCATGTTCTGTCAATTTCAGACTGCAGAAGTTGGTAGAAATCTTCAATTTCCTCATCTTCGACTTTGGGGGTTGGTGCATAAATTTGAATAATAGTAGTACTAACTGGTCTTTCTTGTAGGTGTATGTATATTTTCCTATCACTGACAGCATTATTCTTCAGGATAGATCTTGAAACATCCTTTGTGATGATGAATACCACACCATTCCTCTTCAAATTTTCATTCCCAGCATAGTAGATGATGTTATGATCTGATTCAAAATAGCCAAAACTGGTCCATTTCAGCTCACTAATTCCTAGGATATCAATCTTTATGTGTTCCATTTCACTTTTGACAACTTCAAATTTTCCTAGATTCATACTTTGTACATTCCATGTTCTGATTATTAATGGATGTTTGCAGCTATTTCTCCTCAACTTGAGCTGTGCCACATTATCAAATGGAGGTCTTGAAAGTTTTCGTTTATCCAAATCAGTAAGGTTGGTTTTATTCTGATGATGCATCTATTTCTCAGTCATATTTTGAGAGCCTTCTGACCTAAGGGAGTAGTCCTTCTTTGCTGTATTGTATAATGTTTCCAGGCTATTCATAAAGATGCACAGTAATGTATCAGACAGTTTTTCTCTGCTATTTGTAACATTTTCCCTGGCCAATTCTTTGAGAGGTGGATGTCCCTTTCCTTCTTCCTAGTCTGTCTCAGTCTGTAAGCTGCATTGAAACCTGTGTGTCATGTGCAACTCTGCCAGCACTTGAAACACTGGTGGCACAGCCTCAAGCCTAACAGCAACACACAAGCCACCACATTACTACAAACTGACAGACAAGTTTGTCTCTCTTAGCTGTCTGAAACCTCTCCACCCTCCCTTTACCTGGATCTCTAGTGCTGCCCTGCTCTGTCTTCCCCTGGCTTTGCTTTTGCCTGGTTTCCTGCCTGTTGGGGATGGGGCCTGTGTCCCTCCCCTTACCTGGATCCTTGACTGCTGCTCTGCTCTGTCATCCACAAGTCATACCAGAGTACGCAGTGTCATTATCCTATGTGACTGGTGTCTTATAAAAGAGGAAGACAGACATAGAGACAGACACACACACACAATGGGATGAGTGAAGGTACATCTATGTTGTTGTTGTTATTGTTATTACGTGCCATCGAGTCAAACCCAACCCATAGCAACCCCTCTTTGGGTTTCTGACGCAGTATCGCTATGGAAGTAGATTGCCCCATCTTCCTTCTGAGGAGAGGCTGGTGGGTTTGAACCACCAGCCTTCTGGTTAGCAGTCAAGTGCCTTAAGCACTACACTGCCAGGTACATCTATAAGCAGCAAAATAATGCCAAGGATTGCTGGCAACCCCTAGAAGCTAGAAGAGAGACATGGAAAAGTTCCTCTTTCATAACTATCAGTAACAATCAACATGGTTGCCACATTGATTTGGATTTCTAGCCTCCAGAACTGTGAGACAATAAATTTGTTTTTAAAAGTCACTTACTTTGTAGTATTTTGTTAATGTCATCCTAGTTAACTAAGACAGTTTATCATTGTCAATTAGACAATTTTGTGCATACACATATTTTCAATAAAAAAAAAGAATGAGACTAATATGTAGCTTCAAGATTTTGATAAAAATTTGTGTGAAACCTATAGTAAGACAAAGCTATTTTATATAGAAAAAGGACAGTACAAAGTGTATTAAAACTAGCAATTTTGTCCATAATTCTGAACAATTTTGGGCTAAATAAGATCCCTGTATGTGAAAGAGTGCCTAGTATAATTAATTATAATCTGATAAATCTTAGTATAATTTTCCAAAATTAAGGAAATATATGATACTAATTCCATGATGAAAAATAATATTAAGAGCTCAGATGGTTTCTAACTATTTGTTTTCAACTAAACTGAAGGAACAGCTTGAATTATAAATTGATAAATCACTAAAAATAAATAAGTGATTTTAGCATGTATGAAGGAATTCAAATCATTAAATACTATTTTAAAACAAAATCACTTCTATTCATGCTCTAAAAACTCACTGCTGTCAAGTCGGATCTGATTCATAGTGACCTCTCCTTGGGTTTCTGAGGCAGTATCACCATGGAAGTAGATTGCCCAATCTTTCTTCCAAATTCATATTCACATATAGAAATAAAATTTGTCAGCCCTTGTACTTATTAAAATTAAAAATAGGTTGCAGCAGGGATGAGAAAAGGGTATTTTTTAATCCTCTGCCATCCTCTATTGTACTAGTTATTGGTTTATTAGCAGTAAACATTATGCAATACTAACTAGAGAGACATAGACTCCTTGTAGGGGTCTCTGTTTCTGGCTTAGACTGACTGAATTGGTCATAGCTTACTACTATAAATATGCTAGAATATAGAAGGAGAGAAAAATGGCACTTGCTAATAGTGACACAGGTAGTAGAGGTGTATCTCACTGCAGGAGGGAAAAATGTGACAAGAAGTTCTAATTTTCTCTCCCTGCAGGGCACCAATTACTTATGGCCTGAAAAATACAAAAGAAAAAGGAAGGCAAAGTTTTGAAGAAGATATATAACAAAAGGAAGGGCCGATCTGGACCCATGGAGACAGAAGCTATGGAAATTTCATCAGCTTCTGTCGAAGAATCTACTGGGGATAATTCATTATATCTTCACAACCATGAATAATAAAATATTTAGACATTATTCTGTTAAAAATAAAAGTCCATCTCTCTTATAATTTTAGTGCTTACAATATGGCAGGTAAAGTTTTCTGTCCTCAGCTCACATGTAGCCAACCTTCTTTTGCCAAATTTTCACTTCTCCCCTCCACTCATCCAAATTAATTGGTTTATTGAGGGATTTCCATGAGTTTTGTTATAACAATTAGTTTTAAGTCTAATTTATTGAAGAGTCCTACCTCTCACCATATCCTTTCTTGATAGTAGCTCATTTAATGAATGCTTATTATAATTCCATAATTTTGCAATTAATTTTGAATTCCTAAAATGCTTTCATTTTAGTTACTAAGACTCAGATCAGTTTTTTCAAATCTTGAATCTCAAATTTGATATAAACTTCCATTATTTTTTGGTTGACCTATTTGTTTTGGCATGGTAGAGAGCAATTTTAGAAGATATGGGGAAAAAAATACAGATATCTTCTTACTGTACTGGAAGTGGATATGACATGTCCTCATCCTTCTCATTTTCTTCAACCCATTTGGCTAGGCTGTTTTGATTTCTCTAGTTAAGGGGTTGTTAGATTTGTGGAGATGTTACCATATTCCTCACAAATGGAAAACTCACTTGACAGAAGTTTCCCTTCTAAAGGAATGTGATGACATTCTTTTTGACCTTTAGCCTCAGTTTAGGTTTCTTCCTCAGGTGTTAGTACTATGCTATATTCTACTGATGCAGGTTGTTCTTTGCATCCCATGTTATAGCAATCTCCTCCAAGCTGTTGTCTCAGTCTTGAAGCAGTCAAGCATGTGGGCCTGTCTGTTTGGAACCCATCTTCTTTAACTTTAAGTAGTTTTCGTTATTCCTATTCTAGTAGCACAGTCACTGAACCAGTATAAAATAACTAAGCCCAAGGTGCAGACACCCTGTTATTTAAAAAGTAATTTTCTTAGAACTCAACACCTTTGGCTTTGTTGTTGTTGTTAGGTGCCATCGAGTTAGCTCTGGACCCACAGCAATCCTACACACAACAGAAAGAAACATTGTCTGATGCTGCACCAACCTCACAATCCTTGCTATACCTGAGCCCATTGTTGCAGACACTGTGTCAATCCATCTCATTGAGGGTCTTCCCCTTTTTCACTGACCCTCCACTTTACCAAACATGATATCCTTCTCTAGGGAATGGTCCCTTCTGGCAACATGACCAAAGTAGGTGAAACAATGTCTGTCCATTCTCACTTTCAAGGAACATTCCAGATGCACTACTTCCAGGACAGATGTATTAGTTCTTCTGACAGTCCATGGTACTTTAAGTATTCATCACCAACACAATTCAAAAACATCAACTCCTATTTGGTCTTCCTTATTCATTGTTCACCTTTCACATACATAATAGGTGATTAAAAACACCATGGCTTGGGCTAGGCACACCTTAGTCTTCTAAGACACATCTTTGCTCTTCAGCATTTTAAAGAGGTCTTTTGAAGCCAATTTACGCAGTGCAATATATTGCTTAATTTCTTGACTGCTGCTTCCATTGGTAGTGATTGTGGAATCAAATAATATGAAATCTTTGACAACTTCAAGCATTTCTCCATTTATCATGATGCTGCTTATTAGTCCAGTGTGAGGTGTTTTGTTTTAGTTTTCTTTATGTTGAGGTGTAATGCATATGTTTTCCTTCATCACTAAGTTCTTCAAGTCATCTTCACTTTCAGCAAGAGAGTTTATGTCATCTGCATATCACAGGTTGTTAATGAGTCTTCTTCCAATCCTGATGCTTCATTCTTCATATAGTCCAACTTCTCAGATTATTTGCTCAGCATACAAATTGAGTAAGTGTGGTGAAAGGATACAACCTTGACACACTTCTTTCCTGGTTTTAAACCATGCAGTATTCCCTTTTTCTGTTTGAATGACAGCCTCTTGATCTATGTTTGGGTTCTTCATGAACACATTTAAGTGCTCTAAAGCCTTTGGCTTTAGAGAGGGGAATTACCCCTTCTCTTGTTTTATACCAAAACAATTCACTTTTTCGATGACATTATTCTCTAACATCCCACTTATCACCTATATCAACTGGGGTTAAATAAGTGTTGGCAGAGATAGAGCTCAAACTGTGAACCTTACCTTCTGGAGAGGAAGCTAGTTCATCTCCTGGCAAGTATCTGATCTTAGATTGCATTTCTTAGTGTCTTTTATGCATAAATAAACAAAAATACTGCCATTGAGTTTATTCTGATTCATAGCACCCCTATAGGATAGAACAGAACTGCCCCATAGGGTTTCCACCAGCCACTCCTAGGAATGAAGGTTGGGCAATCTACTTCCATAGTGACACTGCCTCAGAAACCCAAGGAGGGGTCGCTATGAGTTGGGGCCAACTTAACGGCACATAACAACAACAACAAATCTTTATGGAAGCAGACTGTCTCATATTTCTTCCATAGAGCGGCTGGTGGGTTAGAAATACAGATACTTTGGTTAGCAGCCAATCGCTTTAACCACTGGGCCATAAGATCTCCTTTTCTATACATACCAAACCCACTCTCATTGAGTTGATTCTGGCTTATAATGACCCTCACTGGATTTCCAAGGTTGTAAATCTTCACAGAAGTGATTGCTTCATCTTCCTCCTGTTGAGCAACTGGTAGGTTTGAACTGCAGACTTTCTTACCAGCAGCCACCAGTAAGTGGCCATTGCCTTACCCACTACTCTGCCAGAGCTCCATTTTTGTATACATATTGTTGTTGTTGTTGTTGTTATGTGCCATTGAGTCGGACCCAACTCATAACCACACCTCACTGGGTTTCTGAGGCAGTAAAACTATGGAAGTAGATTGCCCAAACTTTCTTCCAAGGAGTGGCTGGTGGGTTTGAACCACCAGCCTTCTGGTTAGCAGTCAAGTGCCTTAGGTACTATGCTACCAACATCTTGTTAATAGCAGCATGCCTCCAACACACACAAACACACTCACACACACACACACACACACACATGAATCTTTCAGCAGTTTTGTCTTATCCCCTAGCACCTCACCAATTACAAATGGAAACGAAGCAGCAACAATCTTAGGCTGCTATTATATTCAATCAAGAAGATAAACCCCGATTATCCACTGTATCTGAGGATGTAAGATAGACTCAGGAGTAAGGAAGAATTGGATTTCAGTTATGAGATGAAAGACTGGATGTGATAAACACTGAAATTTAACATTTTTTCCTGAAATCTTAGAATTTCTTTGTGCACAAAAAAAAGCATTTCCAAGGAATACTTTATGTCTTGCTGGGCTCTGGAGATAAGAACAGACTATAATCCTTCCAAGTCATTGCAATGTGCTATACAACACATTGTTTCCTATATTTCTTATTGAGAGGTTTTTCTAAAACCTGTTTCCAAGAATAATTTTAAAAAAATACTAATCAAAGCAAAACTTAATGGAATTCCTGGCCCCTATGTTTTTAGCTATATCTGAAACATTCCCATCCAAGTTTTCTTGTCATGTTTTTCATTACTTGTCCACTCTCTCTGCACTTCAGGCACATTTTTATATACAACAACAACAACAAAAATCAGATGCTAAGTCTAAACCACTTTCATTTATCTCACATGGTCCCTGTACTTTATCTCATTTTGCTTGCCCCTTTCTTGTTGCAAACACATAGCAGAGAAAGTATCATTTTCAGTGATTTTCCACCTCTTCTCAGAAAGCAAGATTCATCCCAGAGCACACATTTTAGAAACCAAAATCTATGTCACATCAAAAATGTTACCCTTCATTTTTCTCTCCTTTTTTTTTTAAAAAAAAACCTAACTTCTGGTTGTCATGGTTAGATGTCATTGAGTTGATTCTCACTCATAGCAATTCTATGTATAACAGAACAAACCACTGCCAGGCCCTGAGACATCCTCACAATCTCTGCTATGCTTGAGCCCATCACTGCAGCCACTGTGTCAATCCATCTCCTTGAGGGACTTTCTATTTTTGTCAGACCCTCTGCTTTACCCAGTATGATATCCTTCTCCAGGGACTGGTCACTTCTCACAACATGACCAAGTATGAGAAATGAAATATGGCCATTTTCGCTTCTAAAGAAAATTCTGGCAGTACTTCCTCCAAGACAGATTTTTTGATTCCTCTACCAGTCCATATTACCTGCAATATTATTCACTAACATCACAATTCAAAAGCATGAATTCTCCTGCAGTCTTCCTTTTTCACTGTTCAGTTCTCACATACATATGAAGCTATTGAAACTGCTCTAGCTAGTGTCAGGAGCATCTTAGACTTCAAAGTGACATCTTTGCTCTTAAACACGTTAGAGGTCTTTTGCAGCAGATTTGCCCAGTGCAATATGTCATTTAATTGCTTGGCTGCTGCTTCCATGGGCATTGATTGTGGATCCACTTAAAATGAAATGCTTGACAACTTAAAACTTTTCTCCATTTACCATGATTTTGCTTATTGGTCCGATTGTGAGGATTTTTGTTTTCTGTATGTTGAAGTGTAATCCATACTGAAGACTGATGTTTGATCTTCATCAGAAAGTACTTCAAGTCTTCTTTGCTTTCATCAAGGATGGTTGTGTCATTTGCATATTGCAGGTAGTTAACAAGTCTTCCTGCAATCTTGAGAATGCATACTTCACATAGATTATTTGCTCAATATACAGACCAAATAAGTTTGGTGAAAAGATACAACCCTGATACACTCTTTTCCTGACTTTAAACAGTGCAGTATCCCCTCTTTCTGTTTGAATGACTGGCTCTCTATCTATGTGCAGATTGTGCAGGAGCATAATTAAATATTCTGGAATACTCATCCTTTGCAATGTTATCTATGATTTGTTATGATCCACACAGTTGAATACTTCTGCATGATCAATAATATACAGGTAAACACCTTTCTGGTATTCTCAGCTTTCAGCCCAAACCCATTTCATGATATCCCTCATTGCACAATCTCTTCTAAGTTCAGCTTGAATTTCTGGCAGTTCCTTGTTGATATATGAGTGCAATTGCTTTTTGATTATCTTCAGCAAAATTTTACTTTTGTGTGATATTAATATTAATAGTATTATTTGATGATTCTTGAATTCTGTTGGATGATTTTCTTTAGAATGGGCACAAATATGTATCTCTTCCAGACAGTTGGACGGGTAGCTCTCTTCCAAATTTCATAACATGGACGAATGAGTGCTTCCAGCATTGCAACTGTTTGTTGAAACAGCTTGATTCATATTCCATCAATCCCTGGACCCTTGTATTTCAACAATGCCTTCAGTGCAGCTTGGACTTTTTTCTTCAAAACCATCTATTTTAAATCATATGCTACCTCCTGAAATGATTGAACAATGACCAATTCTTTTTGGTACAGTGATTCTATGTATTCCTTCATTTTCTTTTGATGGCTCCTGAGTCATTCAATATCTTGCTGTAGAATCCTTTAGTGTTGCAATCAAGGCTTGAATTTTTTCTTCAGTTCTTTCTGCTTGAGAAATGTCAAACATGTTCTTCCTTTTTGGTTTTCTAACTCAAAATTTTTGCAGATTTCATTATAATATTGTCTTCTCAAGTCACCTTTTGAAACCTTCTGTTTAGCTGTTTTACTTCATCATTTCTTCCATTAGCTTTCACTATGTTCTAGAGCAAGTTACAGAATGTCGTCTGACATCTGTTTTGGTCTTTTCTTTCTTTCTTGTCTTTTTAATGACCTTTTGCTTTCTTCATGTTTGATATCCTTGATGTCATTCCACAATTTGTCTGTTCTTCAGTCATTAGTGTCCTATGAGTCAAATCTAATTTTCAGGTGGTTTGTAAATACTCAAGGTCGTACTTTGGCTCCTGTGGACTTGTTTTAATTTAGTTCAGCTTCAATTTGAACTTGCATATGAGCAATTAATAGGTCATTGATGTTGAGCTTCTTCATCTTCTCTTTCCTCAGATGTGGTTGATTTGATTCCTGTATATTCTAACTGACAAGGCTCACATATATAGTCACCTTTTATGCTGTTAAAAAATAGTATGTAAAATGAATACGTTATTGGTCTTCAAAATTCTATCATGTGATCTTTGAGGACATTTCTATTGTGAAGGCCATAACTTTCAAATAATGATTTTTCTTTTTTTCCCCAACTTTCCCATTCCAATCAACAGGAATTATCAATGCATTTTGATTGCTTTTTTGGTCAATTTCAGACCTTATAAGTTGGTAAATTCTTCATTTTCTTCATCTTTGGCCTTACTGGTTTGTGAGTAAATGTGAATAATAATCATATTAACTGATCTTCCTTGTAGATATATAAATATTATTCTCTCACTGACAGCATTATGTTGCAGTAGAGATCTTTAGTGTTGTTTGGATGTTGAATGTTATGCCATTCTTTTTTGGTTTGCCATTCCCATAATGGTTGAAAATATGATTCCAGAAACAAGGAGGGCTATAAGAAAAGAATATTATGATTATCATTTATTCTTTCAAAATAATTTTAATCAGTTATAAGAGCTCCAGATTAAGAAAATCAAAATTACCCTCATTTTATTGCTGATAACTCAAATGACTTAAAATTTTAAATAACTTAACTACAATCACCATTATTCTGCTCTGTTTATCACACTTCATTCTTCCTTTAAAGCTACCATTTAAAAATGTTATGTATAATAATATTTCAAAATTCTCTAAAGCTGTAATTGGAATAATCTTTTTTCAATAAATATATTCAGTCATAAATTTTAGTCATGAAAAATATTTTCAAATGAGTTTCAATGACTAATGAGAAAAATAGATAGGTTTAACAATTTGTCACATTTTCAGACAGTAATTCATATTAACATTGATAGGATCTGTCAAAGTTTATATCCTATTTTTATTTTTATATGTAATTGAAAAATGAGAATATAAAAAAATCTAAGTATATAAATGTGTCAAATTAAGGTATATATATTTTACCAGTCTGTCAGAATATGAAGGTATAAAAGTATTAGATACATTGTCTATGTATATTGTGCATACATTATATACATACATGTGTATAGACAATAGTATTATAGTCTTTCCCCAAATGGTTAGTAATAAGAGGGTATGTATTATGGGTGAATAATCAGGAATAGAATAGCTAGCAAAAACTTTAAAAAAAAAAATTTCTATCCAAATTTAAAAATGTATGAATGAGGAGAAGAAACAGTCCAGTTTTCTTTGACTGTCATTCTTTATTCTAAAGTTACTTCTAATTTAAAATAATTAGAAATGTATTATGAATAATGACATCCCTAAGCTCCAATTAGGTTCTGCAAATTAGAATTAAGTCTGATGTTGTGCCAGCTACAAATCGTGTAACAAATATGCCCTGAAATCTTGAAAATGAAGACAAATTTTATTAACTGTGACAACATCTGTTTTAAGATATAAATGTATGTTCTATTTAAGTCAAACATGCCCAAAAGAGACAGAATTCCACAAGAGGTGGAATTCAATCATTCTGAATTTAATTATACTAAAAATGAATGAATTATACTAAACACACATACACACATTGAAATGAATAATATTTAAGCACATACTTTAATTTTGATAATGGGTTCTTTGAAGTTACTTCTTAGTAAATTCCTTTATTTCTGTTCATTTATTCCATGCTTGACACAGCATATTGACTTAATGTCATTGCAAAGCACACCTGCTTGAACTTGTTATTTTAGTTGATGGCTCAACTGAACTGAGTCACCCACTGCCATTGAGTTGATTCCAACTCATAGGGACCCCCATAGGATTTCCAAGGCTATAAATCTTTATGGAAGCAGACTGCTACATCTTTCTCCTTTGGTGGGTTCAAACCTCTGATGTTCTGGTTAGCAGTCAAATGCCTTGCCACAGCACCGCCAGAGCTCCTTATTGAAATTAGGGGGAAAGCAAAATAGCATAATCATACTGATCACTTTACAAGAAAGTAAATTTGGTCACTTTTAATTAGTTAGATTTTATTTTTTTCTCCCATTTGAACCTGGAGGAAATGGGGAAAACACTTTTTTTGGGGGGGAGGCAATGTTCCCTCCTCTCTCCTCCCACCCCTGGTAACCAGCAAAGTAAATTTCCTTGTAGATAGATATTGTAGCACAGGATAAAAACAACATGTAAATACTGAGATGTCATAGCCAGTGTCCATTTATGTGAATAGACTGAAACCTGTACATCTCAATTGATACAATCACTAATCAATCAGTTATTGTGCCTAAGGCATTTGACTGCTAACCAGAAGGTTGGCAGTTCAAACCCACCAGCCATTCCTTGGAAGGAAGATTGGGCTATCTACTTCTGTAGTGATACCACCTCACAAATGCAGGGAGGGGTCACTATGAGTCAGATCCAACTCTATGGCAGTACGTTGCATTGCATTGTGTTAATTGAGGGGAAAAGTAATCCTCGTGGCACAATGGTTATGTATTGTGTTGGTAACAAAAGGTTGGTGGTTCAACCCACCCAGCAGCTCCAGGGGAGAAAGACCCGGCAATCTGCTCCTATAAAGACTATACCCAAGTCTTTATGAAAATGGCCTATGAGGCCATTTTCTTCTTTAATGAGTGGTCTCTATGAGTAAAAATCAACTTGACTATGGCTAATAACAACAGTGGAAAAAAGAGGGGACTTTAGAAATTTAGAAATTAAAAATTATTCAGAATCACATATATATGTATGTGTATATGTTATATTTAAACAGACCTTCCAGATTAAGACAGATGGAGAAGAAAGACAGGGCCATCCACTTCTGAAGAAAAAAAAAAAAAAAATCACCAGTGAAAATCTTATGAATAGCATTGAAACATTGTCGATATATTATTGGAAAACTTTATTAATAGCTGTGAAACAATGTCTGATATAGTGCTGGAAGATAAGGCCTTCAGGTTGGAAAGCACTCAAAATATGACTAAGGAAGAGTTGCCTCCTCAAAGTAGAGTTGGCCTTAATGACATATGTGGTAGTTAAGGTTGTGTGTCAAGTTGGCTGGGCCTGGTTAAATGGCTGGGCAGCTGGATGCAGTTATTCCCCATGGTGAGACTGGCAATCATTTCCGTGGTGGAATCTCTTAGAGTAGCTGGGTAGCTACATTAGGGATATGGTCTGCTTCTAGTATATAAGAAGCAGCTTTGAGCAAAGTCTCTAACATTTTGGCATGCTTGAATCCTGCCATGTAGCCAAGTTGTGATTAAGCAGCCTGCTATCCCTTGCCAATCTTGGGACTTTTTCTGGACTTGAGTCAGTTGCTTGCCATGTTGTCTGGTGATATTAGGACTGTGCCTTTTTACTTATCCATTTGGGTTTCTCAGACTCAGTAGCCAGCAGGTGTCTGAATGAAGAAAAAGCTCCAGCTTCAGTGGGCCAGAAGCAAGAGGCAGAGCTGAAGGTTGAGGGGTTTCATCCAGACCCTAGAGCCTACCACTTTGAACTCAGATTTCTAGCCTCCAAAAATTGTAAGAATAAACTCCTGTTTGTTAAAGCCACCCACTTATGACATCTTGTGTTAGAGTAGCACTGAGGTAACCAAAACAACATGGATGGAGTAAAACTTGCCAGACTTTCATTTGTTGATGTGGCATGACTCCAAACAAGAAATAGCTGAAAACATTCATTAACAATCAGAACATGGAATGGACGAGTATGAATCTAGCAACATTGGAAATTATAAAAAATGAAATAGAATACAAAAAAGGTGATATCCGAGGCATTAATGAGTTGAAATGGACTAGCATTTGCCATTTTGAATTAGACAGTCATATATATGGTCTACTATGCCAGGAATGAAAAACTGAAAAGGAACGGTGTCATATTCATCATGAAAAAGAACATTCCAAGATTTATGCTGAAGCACAATACTGTCAGTGTTACAATAATATCCATACATCTACAGGAAAGACTAGTTAATACTACTTTTATTCCAATTTATGCAAAAACCACTAAAGCAAAAGAAAAAGAAACTGAAGATTTTTTACTAGCCTCTGAAGTCTGAAATTGACCAAGCATGAAAACAAGAAGTATTTATAATTATTGGTGATTGCAATTTGAAAGTTGGAAACAAGGAAGAAATTAGCTGGAAATTATGGCGTTGGTGAGAAAAATTACCCCAGAGATGACATGAGAAAATTTTGGAATGATATTTATTCATTGCAAATATATTGTTTCAATAAAATAAATGGCAACTAGAGGGTTCCGGCAAGATGGCGGACTAGGCGGAAGGATGGCACAGACCCTCTTCAACAAAGAAGAGGGAAACCAATTAACACAGACACAGAAGATAATCTTGGACC
>NW_006921673.1:10546504-10551714 GCF_000298275.1 Orycteropus afer afer | reverse complement strand
CTGCATTGTAAATTTTGGTCAATGACATGAGACAAAGTATATGTGAACTGCTGTATGAAAAGTGAATTTACTCTGTAAATCTTCACCCAAATCCTAATTTTAAATAAATAAATAAGTAAATAAATGGCAACTATACATGTGAACCTTACCAGATGGAATAGATGGGAATCATATAATTTACATCTGTGGGATGAGGTGATGGAAAAACTCATTATCATCCCTCAGAACAAGGGCAGGAACTGACTGTGGAACAGACCATCAAGTGCTCATATGCAAGTTCAAGTTGAAGCTAAAGAAAATGAAAACAAGTCCTTGAAAGCCAAAATATGACCCTGATTATATCCCACCTAAATTTAGAGATAATCTGAAGAACAGATTTGATTCATTGAACACTAATGACCAAAGATCAGATGAGTTGTGGGATGATATCAAGAATATCATATATGAAGAAAGAAAAATATCCTTGAAAAGGCAGGAAAGAAGAAAAGGCAAAAATGGATGTCAGAAGATTCTGAACCTTGATCTGAATGGAGAGTAGCTAGCAGATAGAATAAATAAAATAAAAATTTGAACAGAAGATTTCAAAGAGCAGCTCGAGAAGAAAAAAATAAGTATTATAACAAACTGTTCAATGACATGGAATTGGAAAACAAAAAGGAAGATCACATTCAGCATTTCTCAAGCATAAGGAACTAAAGAAAAAATTAAATCCTCAAGTTGCAATACTGATAGTTTCTACGTTCAAAATATTGAATGATGCAGGAAACATCAAAAGCAGATGGAAGGAATACACAATCACTATGCCAAAAAGAATAGGTCAATGTTCAACCATCTCAGGAGAAACATCTGGTCAAAAACTGATGGTATCGAAGGACAAAGTCCAAGCTTCGTGAAAATTGGTGAAAAACAAGATCCCAAGAATTGATACAATACTCATTGATGTATCAACAAATGCATACAATGCTGGTGGCACTCACTCATTTATGCCAAGAACTTTAGAGGACAGCTACCTGTACAACTGACTGGAAGAGATCCATATTTATGCCCATTCCAAAGAAAGGTGTTCCAACAGAAATTATCTAACAGTATCATTTATATGATAAGCAAGTAAAATTTTGCTGAAGATAATCCAAAAATGGTAGCAGCAACATATTGTCAGAGAGCTGCCAGAAATTCAGACAAGATACAGAGGAAAAGATGGAATGAGATATGTCATTGCTGATGTTAGATGGGTCTTGACTGAAAGCAAAGAATACCACAATGATATTTACCTAGGTTTATTGACAATGCAAAGACAATCGACTGTATGGATCACAGCAAATTATGGATAACATTGTGAAGAAAGGGAATTCCAGAACACTTAATTGTGGTCATGACAAACCTGTACATAAACCAAGAGGCAATCGTTCAAACAAAACAAGGAGATACTTTGAGATTTAAAATCAGAAAGGGTGTGTGTCAGGGTTGTATCCTTTCACCATACATATTCAATCTGTGTACTTAGAAAATAATCCAAGAAGCTGGACTATATGAAGAGGAAAGGTGCATCAGGATTAGAAAAAGATTCATTCATTAACAACTTGCAATATACAAATGATACAACCCTGCTTGATGAAAGTGAAGATGACTTGAAGCACTTACTGATAAAGATCAAAGATTATAGCCCTCAGTATGTTTTACACCTCAACATAAAGAAACAAAAAATCCTCACAACTGGATCAATAAGCAACATCACAATAAATGGTAAAAATATTGAAGTTGTCTGGGATTTCATTTTACTTGGATCCACAATCAATGTCTGTGGAAGCAGCAGTACAGAAATTAGATGATGTATTGATTTGGGTAAATCTGCTACAAAAGACCTCTTTAGAGTGTTGAAGAGCAAAGATGTCACATTGAATACTAAGGTGCATCTAACCAAAGCTATGGTACTTTGAATAGCCACATATGCATGTGAAAGCTGGAAAATAAATAAAACAAACTTACAAACAACAACAACAACAAAAAAAAAACTCACAGCCATTGAGTTGATTCCAACTCTTAGCCACTCCCACTGGGATTCTAAGGCTGTAAATCTTTATGGAAATAGAATGCCCCATCTTCCTTCCATGGAGTAGCTGTTGGGTTTGAACCTCTGACCTTCTCGTTGGCAGCCAAATGGCTTATCCACTACACCACCAGAGTGCCTAAATAATAAGGAGCAAATAAGGAAGACTGAAAAAGAATTGATTCATTCGCATTGTAGGGCTGGCCAAGATTACTGAAAATATTATGAACTGCCAGTAGAATGAACAAATCTGTCTAGGAAGTACAACCAGAATGCTTGTTAGAAGCAAGAACAGCCACTTCCTCTCACCTATTTTGATCATGTTTTCAGAAGGGACCAGTCCCTAAAGAAGGGTATCATGCTTGGTAAGATAGAGGGTCAGTGGAAAATGAAGACCCTCAGTGAGATGGACTGACATAGTGACTGCAACGATGGACTCCAACATAACATAGAATTTGAGAATGGCACAGGACCAGGCATTGTTTCATTCTGTTGCTATGAGTCACCATTAGTCTCTATGAGTCAGAGCCAACTTGACGTCACTTAACAATGCAATGACACTTCATCTCTTGGGTGATTATTGTAAATGTTATTGTTTTCCTGATTTTCTTGCTAGAGTTCTTTTTCTTAATGTAGAGGAATCCAAATGATTTTTGTATGTTGGTCTTCTACTCTTCCACTTAGTTGAATCTTTGTATTAGTTTCAGTAGTTTTCTTTTTCAAGTCTCTAGGATCTTGTGTGTATAGAATTATATCATCTGCAAATAGAAATAATTTCATTTTTTCTTTGCCAATTTGAATGCATTTTTGTTTGTTTGATTTCAGATATTTGAGAGGGAGAGTGGTTATTTTGCTTTCTTTAACTTTTTATTGTGATTTGAATGAAGTTTTACAAAGCAGATCCATTTTATATTCAACAGTTCATATATGCATTTTGTTTTATGCTGGTTACATTCCCCTAGTGTAACATCTCACCTCCCACTTCTGTGACTGCCCTTTCCCAGTGTCTTTCTTTCCTATGAATTCCTGCCTACCTTACATTTCTCCCTGTACAAATGTTAGCTTCCCATGGTTAATTGTTCTAAGAAGTGCATCTCCATAGTGCAGGTGTTCAGCTCGTAGTCCTCTCTTGCTTGACTGAAAGTTAAGTCACAGAAGTGAGAACAATTCCAGGCTCGAAGGGTGATTTGGGGCCATAATCTCAAGAGTATCACCAGTCTCTATCAGAACGGTAAGCCTGGTCATTTTTTAATGGTTTTGAGGTTTGTTTCTGTATTTTTCTCCACTCTTTACAAGATCTCCATTTGTTGATCCCTTCCCAGGGAATTGACATTGGTAGCCAAGCATCATCTAGTTCTGGTCTCTAGATCATATAGGTTGAGGTTCTCATGGTCCGTTAGGCATTTGGACTAACTGTTTCTGTGTGTCTTTGATTTTCTTCACCCTTCTTTGTTCCAGATGAGAAGAGACCAATAGTTTTCACTTAGATGACCTCAAGCAAGCTTTTAAGACCCCAGCTACTATTCATGAAAGGAAGATGTAGAACAATATTCTTACATAATATATTGTGCCAATTGAACTTGAAGTCCCCATGACCATGGTTTCCAGCCCTCAGGCCCAACAACCTAACCCCTGAAGGTGCTTAGTTGTGACTAAGAAATTATCCTAACTTTGCCTCCTGTTATGTTTATATTGCATATGGACATTTATTTAGTACATACAAATACATATACAGGAATGTCATCTATCAAACTTATGTATGGATATGGATATATTCCCATTTGCCTATCCATACCTGTCTACCTATGTATCCTACCTATGTATGCAGACCAGTGTTCGTTGTTACTGATAATGCAGTACGGTGTTTGCAATAATATTTGCCTTTATTGTCTGTACCTCTTGTACACCTCTCCATGTCTATATTTTCCTTACTGATAATATTCTACTCACATGCTTTTGTTACAATGCTTTTCCCTTCACCCATATCAAAACTGTCTCTTGATTATCTATCTCTTTCCCCTCCTCTCTCATCCCTGTTAACCACCAAAGAAAATTTCCTTCCCTGTGTAAACCTTTTCTTGACTATTTGTAATAATGGACTCATACAATATTTGTCCGTCTGTGATTGCCTTATTTCACTTAGCATAATGTCCTTCAAGTTCATTAATGTTATGAGGTGATCTGCTGATTCTTCCTTATTATTTAATGTTACATAGTACTGTACCATTGTAAGTATGTACTATAGTGTGGTTATCTATTCATCATTGAATTTGTTTTATTTCCCTTTCTTATTTGCCTAACTAAGATTTCCACCAGGATTAAAGGTGAGGAGAGACAACTCAGGGACACCCGAAGTAGCAAGCGGGAAGAGCAGGAGAAAGGGGATTAAAAGCCAGGAAGCCAGAGAGAAGAGCAGTCAGCCAAAGGGATTAGGTGAGGAGAGGCAACTCAGGCCCACTCAGAGTAGTAGGTCAGAACAGCAGGAGAAAGGGGATTAAAAGCCAGGAAGCCAGAGAGAAGAGCAGTCAGCCGAAAGGATTAGGTGAGGAGAGGCAACTCAGGCCTGCCCAGAGCAGTAGGCCGGAAGAGCAGGAGGAAGGGGATAAAAAGCCAGGAACCCAGACAGAGGAGCAGTCAGCCCCAGGGACAACTCAGTGACGCCCAAAGCAGAAGGCCAGAAAAGCAGGAGAAAGGGGATTAAAAGCCAGGACACCAGACAGAGGAACAGTCAGCCACAGGACCCAGGTGGGGGTAATACAAGAGGTCTCCAACAGGAAGACAAACTTTTCTGTCGGTTTGTCCTACTGTGGTGACATATAGACGTGAGTTTTGAGGCTGAGCCTCTGGTGTTTAAAACCCAATGAGATGCAGCTGTTGCACAGGTAACAACCCAGTTTGCAGACTGAGACAGACTAGGAAGAAGGAAGAGGCCATCACTTCTGAAAGAATTGGCCAGGGAAAACCTTATGAATAGCAAAGAAACACTGTTTGTTACATTACTGCACACCTTTAGGAATAGTCCGTTTAGGCTAAAAGGCTCTCAAATAGGACTGGGAAAGAGCTGAAACATCTGAGTAAACCCAGCCTTACTCATATAGAAAAGAGAAAGCTTTCAAGACCTTCATTTTCTGATGTGGCACCACTCAAATTGAAGAGAAACAGC
>NW_006921673.1:10545175-10545892 GCF_000298275.1 Orycteropus afer afer | reverse complement strand
GACTTGTTCATTGCAAACACCTTTTTTCAACAACACAAACGGAGGCTGCACATGTGGACTTCACCACATAGGAATCAGACTGACTACATGTGTGGCAAGAGGCAGTGGAAAAGCTCCATATCTTCAGCCAAAACCAGGCCAGGAGCTGATTGTGGAACAGACCATCAACTGCTCATACGCAAATTCCACTTGAAGGTAAAGACAATGAAAACAAGTCCAAGAGAGCCAAAGTATGATCTTGAATATATCCCTCCTAAATTTAGAGATGATCTAAAGAATAGATTTGAGGCATTGAACACTAACGACCGAAAGCCAGATGAATTATGGGAAGATATCAAGAACATTATCCATGAAGAAAGAAAGAGATCACTAAAAAGACAAGAAGAGAGGAGAAGACCAAAGTGGATGACAGAGGAGACTCTGAACCTTGTCCTTGAGAGGAGAATCGCTAAAGCAAATGGAAGAAATGAAAAGGTCAAAGTGCTGAACAGAAGATTTCAAAGAGGAGCTTGAGTAGACAAAGCCATTTACTATAATGAAATGTGCAAAGACCTGGAGTCTGAAAACCAAAAGGGAAGAACATTCTCGGCATTTCTCAAACTGAAAGAACTGAAGAAAAAATTGAAACCTCGAGTTGCAATAGTGAGAGATTCTATGGGCAAAATATTGAATGATGCAGGAAACATCAAGAGAAGATGGCAGGAATACACAGAGTCA
>NW_006921673.1:10540909-10543960 GCF_000298275.1 Orycteropus afer afer | reverse complement strand
ATTCCCTGGAGAAGGATGTCATGCTTGGTAGGGTGGAGGGTCAACGAAAGAGGGGGAGGCCTTCAATGAGATGGATTGACACGGTGGCTGCAATGATGGGCTCAAGTATAGCAGGGATTGTGGGGCTGGCGTGGGATCGGGCAGTGTTTCATTCTGCTGTGCATGCGGTCGCTATGAGTCAGAAAGGACTCGATGGCACTTAAGAACAACAACAGGATTTCCACCACCAGGAGAGATGATAAAGGATAAACTTGTCTGCTTCTCATTCTCAAGGGGAATTTTCATTCTCTCTGCACTGTGTATATTGGCTATTGGTTTTGTGTATATTCCTTTACTTATTTTGAATATTTTCCCTTCTATTCCTATTTTGTTTTGTTTTATCAAGAATGGGTATTAACTTTTGTCAAATGCTTTTTCTTCATCTCATGACTTGATTAGATGGTTCTTTTCCTTCGTTTTATTTATATGGTGGATTACATTAAATGTTTTTCTAATGTTGACCCATCTTTGTGTACTTTGTCTCACTTGGTTGTGATGTATTATTTTTTGATATGTTGTTGGATTCTATTGGCTAGCATTTTGATGAGAATTTTCATGTTTGTGTTTTCTGTTTTAATGATGCCATTGGCTACTTTGGGTATCAGGATCAGGCTTCCTTAGTAGATTGCGTTTGGGAGTATTCCATAGTATTTTCTATTTTCTGGAATAGTTTGAAACTGTCTGGGTCAGGACTTTTTTTCTGGTACTTTTTTTTATGACTTGTTTAATTGTTTTCTTTTGTGATGGGTCTGTTCAAATTTTCTTCCTCAGATTGTGTTAGTTTAAGTAGGTAGTATGTTTCTAGAAATTTGCCCAGTACTTCTGTGCTTTCTAATTTGTTCAAATACCGTTCTTTCTAGTATTCTTTTATTATCCTTTTTATTACAGTAGGTTCTGTTGTGACATTTCCTATTTCATTTCTTATTCATGTTATTTACATCTTCTTTTCCTCTGTTGAATTTGCAATGGTTTGTCAATTTTATTAATCTTTTCAAAGAACCTACTTTTAGTCTTGTTTTTATTATTTTTGTTTCATTTATTTCTCTCAAATCTTTATTATTTCTTTCTTCTTGTGACCATAAACTGTTTGTTTGTTTTTTTTTTCCTATTCTTTTTCTACTTGTTGGAAATGTTGGGTTAGGTGGTTAGGTGTTGAGATTTGTTCTTTCATTTTTTCTGGTGCATATGTTTATGGTTATAAATTGTCGCCTGAGCATTGCTTCTCCCGTGTCCCAGGGATTTCAGTATGATGTGTTTTCATTCTCGTTTGATTAAAGGATTTTTTTGTTTTGTTTTATCAGTTTTCATTTCTTCTATTACCCAGAAGTTTTTAAGCAGAGTGTTATTCGGTTTCCATGTATTTGATTTGTTCTTCTTAATCTTTTTTTTTTTTTTTTTGTAGTTGCTTTCTAATCTTATAGCATTGCAATCTGAGAAGATGCTTTGTAGTATTCCAATGTTTTAAAAGTATTGAGGCTTGTTTTGTGCTCTAACACATGGTCTCTTCTGGAGAAAGTTCCACGTGCACAGGAAAATAATGTATCTTGTACGTTTACTGGGTGAAGTGTTTTATATACATCTATGATATCTAGTTGTTTAATTGGATTGTTTAGAACGTCTGTATCCTTGTTAAAATTCTTTCTAGTTGTTCTGTCATTCAATGAAAGTGGTATGTTGAAGTACACTATTATATGGAATTATCTATTTCTCTTTTCAATTCTGTTACAATTTGATTTATGTATTTTGGGGTTGTTTCATTGGGTGCATAAATATTTATTATGGTTATATCTTATTGTTCCAGTGACTCTTTAATCATTAGATAATATCCTTCCTTGTCTCTTTTTTTAGTTTTTGCCTTCAATTTTATTTATCAGAAATTAATATTGCTTTTTGGTTGCCATTTACTTGATATATTGTTTTCCAACATGCAATTTTTAGCTGATTTTTTTTCTTTGTGTCTAAAGTGTGTCTCCTGTAAACAGCATATTGGTGGGTCATGTTTTCTTATTCATACTGCTACTGTCTGTCTCTTGACTGGTGCATTTAATACATTTACATTCAGTGTAGTTATTCATAGGTATGAATTTTCTGTTGCCATTTTGCTGTATTTTTTTTCAGCAATGTTGATGGTTTCTTGGTTCAATATATTTTTCTGCACTGAGTTCATTTTGTTTACAGATTTTCTTATCATTTCCTTCATTGCTGTTGTTTTAGTTTTTACTGAGAGTTTATGATTTCCTTCCTTCTTATTTCTGTGAGAAAGTTTATTACTTTTCTTGAAGGTTGCTCTGTAATCTCTTATTATCTTCCCAAGTTTAAAGCAGTCTGTTCTATCTTTATCTTGTCTCGACTTCCTCTCCCTTTAAAAATTCTATATCATTTATTACCTCTTTTTGCTTTGTAGTTATCATCATTTATGAATTGCCATCTCTGATTCCCTATTTTCTTTGTTGATATCCAGGTGATGTTGCCATGTGTCTTAATCTCTGGTTGATGTCTGCTGTTGTTGTATCTCTGTACAGAGAACTGCTTTTAGCATTTCTTGTAAGGTTGGTATGGTTTTTGAAAATTCCCTTACTTTCTTTCATCTAGGCATATTCTAATTTCACCATTGCATTTGAGGGGCCTTTTGCTGTATATGTAATTCTTTTTCTTCTGCAGCAGATTTGCCCAATGCAGTACATCATCTGATGTCTTGACTCTACTTCCATTGTTGATGATTATAGAAACAAGTAATATAAAGTCTTTGACAACTTCAATCTTTTCTCCATTTGTTCTGATGCTGCTTATTGGTCCACTTGTGAGGATTTTTGTTTTCTTTATAGTGAGATGTAATCCATACTGCAGACTGTATTCTTTAATATTCTTCAGTAAGTGCTTCAATTCATACTCATTTTCAGCAAGGAAAATTGTGTCATCTGTGTATTGCAAGTTGCCAATGATTCTTCTTCCACACCTGATGCCATGTTCTTTTTCATATAGTCCAGCTTCTCAGATTATTTGCTCAGCATA
>NW_006921673.1:10531781-10534482 GCF_000298275.1 Orycteropus afer afer | reverse complement strand
TTCACCAACCACCAAAGCCAAAGATGAGAAATTTGAAGATTTTTAGCAACTTCTGCAGTCCAACATTGACCAAACATGCAATCAAGATATATTAATTATCACTGGTGATAGGAATGCAAAAGTTGGAAACAAACAAGAATCACTGATAGTTGGAAAATATGGCCTTAGTGATAGAAATTATGCTAGAGATTGCATAATAAAATTTTGGAAGACCAACAATATATTCATTGCAAATACCTTTTTTCAACATCATAAGTGATGGCTATCCACGTGGACTTCACCAGATGGAATATGCAGAAATAAAATTGACTACATTTGTGGCAAGAGACAGTGGAAAAGCTCAATATCTTCAGCCACAACAAGGCCAGGAGCTGATTGTGGAAAAGACCATCAACTGCTCATCAGCAAGTTCAAGTTGAAGTTGAAGACAATTAAAACAAGTCCATGAGAGCCAAAATATGACCTGGATAACATCCCTCCTGAATTTAGAGACCATTTAAAGAATACATTTGATACATTGAACACCAGTGAATGAAAACTAGAGGAATTGTGGGATGACATCAACATCACCCATGAAGAAAGCAAGAGGTTATTAACAAGACAGGAAAAGGTAATAAGACCAAAATGGATGTTGCAAGAGACTCTGAAACTTGCCCTTGAATGGAGAGTAGCTAAAGAAAATGAAAGAAATGACAAGATAAAATAGCTGAACAGAAGATTTCAAAGAGCAGCTGAAGAAGGCAAACTCAATTATTATAAAGAAATGTTCAAAGCTCTCGAGTTAGAAAAACAAAAGGAAAGAACATGTTCAGCATTGTTCAAGCTGAAAAATATGGAAAAAAATTAAAAAAGTTGAAGCCTCAAGTTGTGATATTGAAAGATTCTATGGGCAATATACAGAATAATATATAGAATAATTCAGGAAACATCAGATGAAGGTGGAAGGAATACACTGAGACATTGTACCAAAAAGAATTGGTCAATGTTCATCCATTTCAAGAGGTGGCATATGATCAAGAACCTATGGTACTGAACAAAGAAGTCAAAGCTGCACTGAAGCAATTGGTCAAAAACAAGACTCCAGGAATATCCATTGAGTTGTTTCAACAAATGGATGCCACACTGGAGGCACGCACTTGTCTATGCCAAGAAATTTGGAAGACAGATATCTGGCCAACTGACTGGAAGAGAACCATATTTGTACACATTCCAAAGAAAGGTGATCCCATAGAATTTGGAAATTATCAAACATGATCATTAATATCACATGCAAGTAAAATCTGTTGAAGATAATTAAAAAATTGTTGCAGCAGTATATTTACAGAGAACTTATAGAAATGCAAGCTGGATTCAGAAGAAGATGTGGAATAAAGGATATTATAGCTGATATCAGATGGATCTTAGCTGAAAGCAAAAAATACCAGAAAGATGTTGTGGTAGTCATGTTTGTGTGTCAACTTGGCTGGGCCTGGTTGAGTTGTTGGGCAGCTGGTGGTAGTTTTTCTCCATGATGAGACTGGCAATCATCTCCATGGTGTGATCTACCACAAGCAGTTGAGTAGCTGCCTTTGGGATGTGGTCTGCTTCCTGTATATAAGGAGAAGCTTTGAAAATGGTCTCTAGCCTATGGCACGCTTGGACCTTCATGTAGCCATGTCGTTGCTCAGCAGCCTTCTATGCTCTGCTGATTTTGGGACTTAAAATTGACTTAAATTAATGGACTGCTGTGTAGTTTGGTAACATTGGGACTGTGCCTTTTACTTGTCAATCTTGGGGCTTCTCAGCCTCAGCAGCCAGCAGCTGTCTGAGTGAAGAAATGCCTCTAGCTCCAATAGGCCGAGAGCAGGAGGAAGAGCTGGACCCCAAGGTTGGGGAATTAGATGTTTACTTCTGTTTTATAGATTATACAAAAGCATTTGTTTGTGTGGATCATAACAAATTGTGGATAACTTTGAAAAAAATGGGAATGCCAGAACAGTTAATTTTACTCATGAGTAACCCATACATAGAACAGGAGGCTGTCGTTCTACCAGAACAAGGGGATACTGCATGGTTTAAAATCAGGAAGGGAGTGTGTCAGCGTCGTATCCTTTCACAATCCTTACTTAATCTGTTGTTGTTGTTAGGTGCTGTCAAGTCGTTTCCAAACGAAACACTGCCTGATCCCACGCCAGCTCCACGATCCCTGCTATACCTGAGCTATCATCGCAGCCACTGTGTCAATCCATCTCCTTGAAGGCATCCCCCTCTTTCATCAACCATCCACCCTACCAAGCATGACGTCTTTCTCCAGGAATGGTCTCTTCTGACAATATGACCAAAATAGGTGAGACGAAGTCCGGCCATTCTCACTTCCAAGGAGCATTTTGGGTGCACCTCCTCCAGGACAGATCTGTTAGTTCTTTTAACAGTCCATGGTACTTTCAGCATTCTTCACCAGAACAACTCAAAAGTATCAACTCTTTTTTGGTCTTCTTTATTCATTATCCAGCTCTCACATGCATACAAGGCAATTGGAAATATCATGGCTTCTGTCAGGTGCACCTTAGTCCTCAAAGAGACATCCTTGCTCCTCAGCACTTGAAACAGTTCCTTCGCAGTTGACATGCCCAGTGCTACACCTCATCTAATGTCCTGACTGCTGCTTCCATTGGCATCGATTGTAGAACCAAGCAATGTGAATTCTTTGACAACCTCAATC
>NW_006921673.1:10524506-10531681 GCF_000298275.1 Orycteropus afer afer | reverse complement strand
TTTCATATAGTCCAGCTTCTCAGATTATTTGCTCAGCATACAGATTGAATAAGTATGGTGAAATGATACAGCCCTCACATACTCCCTTCTTGATTTTAAATCATACACAATCCTCTTGTTCTGTTTGAAAGACAGCCTCCTGATCTATGTATGGGTTCCTCATGAGTAAAATCAACTGTTCTGGAATTCCCATTCTGCTCAATGTTATCCATAATTTGTTATTATCTACACAATTGAATTCTTTTGCATAGTCAATAAAACACAAACATAAACATCTTTCTGGTGCTCTTTGTTTTCAGCCAAGATCCATCTGACAGGAGCTGTGATATCCCTCACTCCATGTCCTCTTCTGAATCCAGCTTGCAATTCTGGATGTTCTCTGTCAATATACCACTGCAACCTTTTTTAAATTATCTTCAGTAAGATGTAACTTGTATGTGATATTAATGACATTTTTCGATAATTTCCACATTCTGTGGGATCACCTTTCTTTGGAACATGCTTCCGATCAGTTGGCCAGGTAGCTGTCTTCCAAATCTCTTGGCATAGCCAAGTGAGTGCCTCCAGAGCAGCATCCATTTGTTAAAACATCTCAATGGGTATTCCCTCAATTTCCAGAACTTTGTTTTTTGCCTATTCTCTCAGTGCAGTCTTGACTTATTCCTTTCATCCTTGTATTCCTTTCATCTTCTTTTGATGTTTCCTGAATCATTCAATATATTGCCCATAGAATCTTTCAGTATCACAACTCCAGGCTTACATATATTTTTTCAGTTCTTTCAGCTTGAGAAATGCCAAACATATTCTTCAAATTTGGTGTTCTAACTCCGGGTCTTTGAACATTTCATTATAATAATTGACTTTGTCTTCTTGACCTGCTCTTTGAAATCTTCAGTCCAGCTCTTTTATCTTGTCATTTCTTCCATTTGCTTTAGCTACTGTCCATTCAAGTACAAGTTTCAGAATCTCTTCTGACATCCACTTTAGTCTTTTCTTCCACTCTTGTCTTTTTAATGACCTGTTGCTTTCTTCATGGATGATGTTCTTAATGTCATCTCACAATTCATCAGGTTTTCAGTCACTGGTGTTCAATACATCAAATCTATTCTTTAGATGGTTTCTAAATCCTGGTGGGATATAATCAATGTTATATTTTGGCTCTCATGGATTTCTTTTAACTGACTTCAACTTCAAGTTGAACTTGAATATGAGCAGTTGATGGTCTGTTCCACAATCAGCTCCTCACCTTGCTTTGTCTGAAGATATTGAATTTTTCCATCACCTCTTGCCACAAAGGTAGTCAATCCAATTCCTGTGTACTCCATCTGGTAAAGTCCACATGTTCAGATGCCATTTATGTTGTTGAAAAAAATATATTTGCTATGAATAAGTTGTTGGTCTTGCAAAATTCTATCATGCAATATCCATCTTTATTTCTATTATCAAGGCCATATTTTCCAACTACTGGTGATTATTCTTCGTTTCCAACCTTTGCATTCCAATCACCAGTGATAATTAACACATCTTGATTTCAATGGACTGCAAGAAGAACTAACAAATATGCCCTGGAAGAAATGTAGCTGGAATAGAGAGATTTTGTCTTACCTACTTCAGTCATGTTGTCATAAGGGTCGATTCCTTGGAGAGGGTATCATGCTTGGTGTTTTGGTTACCTCATGTTGCTCTAGCAGGAAAAAATAAATAAATAAATAACACAAATGGGATGACTTGAACAAAGAGGAGTTTATTCTCTTACAGTTTCAGAGGCTAGAAGTCCAAGTTCTAAGTGCCAGGCTCTAGAGGCTTGCTGAAAGCCCCTCAGTCTTTGGCTTCAGCTCTGCTTCCTGCTCCTGGCCCACTGAAGCTGGATGTTCTCTCTTCACTCAGCCAGCTGCTGGTTGCTGAGGCTGACAAACCCAAGGTTGACAAGTAAAAGTCACAGTCTCAATATTATCAAACTGCATGGCAGCCCAATGATTCAAGTCAAGAGACAGTTCTAAGATTGGCAGGAAATATGGCAGGCTGCTAAATGAAGACTCTGCTAAATGCAGGGTCCAAACTTGGCTTAGAGCTTCAGACCATTTCCACAGCTTCTCCTTATATATGGTGTTTTGGTTACCTAGAACCGTTGTGACAAGAATATACAAGAAATGGGATGGCTTGAACAAACAGTTTAGTCTCTTACAGTTCGGGAGGCTAGAAGTCTGACTTCAAAGTGCCAGGCTCTAGGGGCTGTGTGAAAGCCCCTTAACCTTGGACTTCAGCTCTGCCTCTTGCTCCTAGCCCACTGAAGCTACAGGCATCTCTTCACTCAGGCAGCTACTTGCTGATGAGGCTAACAAGCCCAAGATCAACAAATAAAATGCCATAGTCCCAGTGTTACTAAACCACACGGCAGGCCATTAATTCAAGTCCATTGTAAGTCCCAAGGTTGGCAGAACATGGTAGGCTACTGAACAATGAAACAGCTACATGCAGAGTACAAGCATGCCATAAGCTAAAGACCATTCCCAAAGCTGTTTCTTATATACAGAAAGCAGAGCACATGCCCAAAGGCAGCTACTCACCTGCTCCCAGTAGATTCCACCATGGAGTTGATTACCAGTCTCATCATGGGGAATACTACATCCAGCTCCCCAGCCACTCAACCAGGCCTAGCCAAATTGACACACAACTTAACCACAATTCCACCCCTTGTCAACTTGTCACCTGTACAGATCTTCAGTGGGTAGTGTCTGTACATATCTCTTCACTGGGTGGCTTCAATTTCCCAGTTCCTGAGTGGTGACCTCACCTCCTTGGCCTGGAGGGCTCCATTCATCTCCCTCTTGGGCTTGGCAGCCCTGCCCCCTCACTAGAGGAACTAGAGGCTTTTCTTCTCTCAGACAGCTTCTGGCTGCTGAGACTGACAAGCCTAAGGTTGACAAGTAAAAAGTCATGGTATACACTATATTAAATATATACATTAAGACAGCAGGGTTCTTGGCATTCAGTAGAGACAACACACTGGGTGACAGTGGAGGATCCAAGTACAACCTTGGGCAAGGAAGAAGAGGAAATGTTAAGTACTACTTATATGTTGTTGTTGTTATGTGCTGTCAAGTAGGACCCTGCTCATAGCGACCCCTCCTTTGGTTTCCAAGGTTGTATTACTATGGAACTAGATTGCCCAACCTTCCTTCGGAGGAGTGGCTGGTGAGTTTGAACCACCAGCCTTCTGGTTAGCAGTCAAGTGCCTTAGGCACTACGTTATCAGAGCTCCTACAACTTATATACATGAGTTTATGAGCAAACCTGAAACAAGTAGGGTACTTCCTGAGTTGGTCCATAAGAATGTTTGGCGTGAATTCTTGTTCTTCAGATTGAGCTACAACTGAGAAATACATCTTTCTTATTGGTAATAAGAATTCTTTCATTTTATATTCCACAATTGAAATGGCCTGGAAAAATACAAGTTATTTATTTTTGTGTGGAAGAGCAGTCTGCAAATGTGGATTTTGTTGAATATATCCAACTTGTGATTTTATTGTGTGCTATTAATAGGATCTTATAAGTTATTAAAATCTATTAAGTATTAGGAACAATATTTTAAGTAACATATTTTACTTTGTTTTTAGTTAAAGTTTACACACCAAATTAGATTCTCATTTAACAATTTCTACACAATTTGTTCAGTGACATTGGTTACATTTTTCAATGTTTCAACTTTCTCACTATTTTGTTCTAGTTGTTCCATTAGGAGCAACTTTTTGTTCATCATACCTAAATTTAAAACTTTATTAAGTGTAAAGATAAACTTAAGTGCAATAATGGAATTTCCGTTAGTTAACACAACAACAGCATGACTGAAAAGCTGAATTTATGTGAGCTAGTTGAACATTTCTGAAATAAATTTAAGCAATATGTATCTAAATAAGAATGTACTTGCTAGCTAATTTCTGGAAATTTATTCATATGATATATTTCAAAAAAGATAACTAAACTCATGTTGTTGGAACCATTGTGGCATAATAACCAAATAAAATGCATCATAAATGAAAATAATTTAAAAAATGTTCTCATTGTGAATATTAGCTACATGGAAGATTGTGTAGGTAGAAATTATAAATAGGGAAACTAGGTAGGCATTTGGGAATGTATACAAAAATAATAATGTGTAAAAAGTACACAGTACAGCAGTTGTATTTGCAGCATGATAGAATCTATTTAAAAACTACAAGTCATAGATATGTTAGGGTTGAAGGACTTTGACTTTCATATGTTATAAAAAATATTTAAATCATATTGTGATTCTTTTTCAGTATCATTGCAGAACAGTTCCATGTATACCCCAAATTTCTTTATTTTACTTTTCATTTAAGAAAAAGCACAATTTCATTTGTTGCACAGATTTGAGATATTGAAATACAGGCATGGAAACAATAGATCAAGAGGCTTTTATGGGCCTTTACTATCTAGGCATGTGATAATGATGGAAAAAATCTTTAAATCAATTATCTTTTCTTTATATTTATCATGTAGTACTTTAAGCTAAGAACTGTGTTGGTAATATAATAACATGGAAAGAGAAAAAAATGAGGACATTCCAGAGATTTGGTGTTTTGTGCACTAAGCTAAATAATAACTGAGTTGTGTCAAAGCCTCAGTGCATTTTTTTTAGTTAATGCCACAGCATGCATCACTCAAATTTAAAACAATCATTTTTTCTATAATTAGTGTGGAAAGGATGAGTAATTTCCATCTGCAGTAGGTGGAAATAGGAAGAATGACAAAAGATACATTTTTATAATGTATTAGATCAATAAGAATAAAACACCAATAATGCATGGAGAAAGCATAAGATAAAAATATGGATTATTTTAAGCTTTTAAGCAAATTAACTGATCATATTAATCAAAAGCAAAGGGATGACAGAATTCGTAGATAGAGTCTTACAATAGATGATAATAATGAAAAATGATTGTACGATTCAGTAAAATATCTACTTATTAAAAGTATTAAATTGACTCAGAAAATATATTCTGAATTAAATTCTATCAACAAAAAGGGTAATAAAAAATTCACCGTATCATTAAGAAAAAGAAATATTATCAAAAAATCTGAGTTGCTCTGGGAAAAGAAGGCAGAACAAAGGACATCTTACTCTGATTTTTTAAACCTTTGTATTCAAAGCCTCCTCAAAAAACTCTATGAAACATGATTTTACACCAACTCCTTGCTTATCAGCCATCTTGTTATCTGATGTTTCTCATTTACAACCATAGTCAAAAATCTATCCAACTATGAGTTGGAATTGACTAGATGTCAGTTTTTTTTTTTTTTTTTTTTTAATATCTATGCATTAATGACATACAGTGATGCTGAGGTACATGTGAGTAATGGTAGCTGTGATATTTGAGATTATTTGTCAGCATGGCTTGAGTATGATTCTTACTGATTTGCTGTAAAGTAACGGTATGATTTGCTAGTTACATAATGATAAAATTATTCTCAATTTTGCGATTGGATGAGATCATCCTCCATTTTCACATAATGAGAATGTTCACATAATGACCCAATCTTTGCTACTTAACCATGTCAATAAGGGAGGAGTGAGTACATACCATTTCATTCAGAAGGATACTCAACTTTTGGAGAAAATAAAATTCCTCAAAAATGTAATGAAACTCTAGAGGAACAATTTGAATTAGACACTTTAGTCATCATTACTTGGTCCTGCATTATCTGAAAAATTTATTAAAGGGTGTATTTTGTTATTTTATAGTATAACATATGGTGCAATAACTACTGCCTTCAAAGTGATAAGCCAAAATTTGAAAGAGTAAGTAAAATGAATCCCGAGCTGCAAACAGAATAAAGTTGAGTAAGGAAAAGTATATGGAGTTCTCCTTGCTTTTTCCTTTTTCCTCATTTCTATTTGATTTATCTTAATTTTCACAGGGTTTGAAGAACTGAGGGAGGCCAGGAAACAAGCCGGCAGCAATTTGGAACAGTTAAGAGATACCAGGAAGAGAACTAGAGGCAGTTTGAAACAGCTAAGGGAGGCCAGGGATTGAGCTGGTGGGGTTTGGAATAGCTAAGGGGGACCAGGAAGTGAGTGGAGTGGTTTGGAACAGATAAGAGAGACGAACTTGTCTGTCAGTTTGTCATACTGTTATGGCTTGTGTGTTGTTGTTAGGCTGGAGGCTATGCCATCAGTATTTCAAATAACAGCAGGGTAACCCATGGTAGACAGATTTCAGCAGTGCTTCTAAAATAAGACAGATTTGAAAAAAAGGAAGGAGCTCTGGTAGCATAGTGCCTAAGGCACTTGACTGCTAACCAGAAGGCTGGTGGTTCAAACCCACCAGCCACTCCTCGGAAGGAAGGTTGAGCAATCTACTTCTGTAGTGATACTGCCTTGGCCACTCAAGAAGGGGTCACTATGAGTTGGGTCCAATTCGACAGCACATGACAACAACAACAACAACGGAAAAAGGAAGAGGCCATCTACTTTTCAAAGAATTGGCCAGTGAAAACCTTACGAATAGCAGTGAAAAACTGTCTAATATATTACTAGAATTGTTTATAAATAGCCCTAAAATATTATCCAAACTACTATTGGAAGATGAGATCCCCAGGGGGGAGGGCACTCAAGATACAACTGAGAAAGAGCTGCTTTCTCAGAGTAGAGCTGACCTTAATGATGTGGATAGAGTAAGGCTTTCAGGACCTCCATTTGCTGATTTAGCACAACTCAAAATGAGAAGAAACAGCTCCAAACATCCATTAATAAATGGAATATGGGATGTATAAAGTATGAATCTAGGAAAATTGGAAGTTGTCGAAAATGAAATGGAACACACAAAGATTGATATCCTAGGCTTTTCTGAGCTGCATTGGATTGGATTTTGCCATTTTGAATCAGTCAATCATATGATCTACTATGCTGGCAATGACAAATTGAAGAAGAATGGAGTGGCATTCATCATCACAAAGAATGTTCCAAGATCTATCCTGAAGTACAATGCTGTCAGTGATAGGATAATATCCATACATCTATAAGGAAAACCTTATAAGGTCTCCAGGAGCAAGGTAAGCAAGGGCGGGCTTGTGCTTACTCACTGATCTGAACTGAACACTTTCCCTTGTTACCCTCCCGAGAGGGACCGGGTCTCCAGGAGCAAGGTAAGCAC
>NW_006921673.1:10474842-10517266 GCF_000298275.1 Orycteropus afer afer | reverse complement strand
GGATGAAGATCAACCAATTCCTTTTGGTACAGTGATTCTGTGTATTCCTGCCATCTTCTCTTGAGGTTTCCTGCATCATTCAATATTTTGCCCATAGAATCTCTCAAAATTGCAACTCAAGGCTTAATTTTTTTCTTCAATTGTTTCAGTTTGAGAAATGCTGAGTGTGTTCTTCCCTTTTGGTTTTAAAACGCCAGAGCTTTGCATATTTTATTATAGTAATTGGTTTTGTCTGCTTGAGCTGCTCTTTGAAATATTCTGTTCATCTCTCTTATCTTGTCATTTCTTCCATTGGCTTTAGCTTGCTCTCTGCTCAAGGGCAAGTTTCAGAGTCTCTTTTGTCATCCATTTTGGTCTTCTCTTCCTTTATCATCTTTTTTAGTGATCTCTTGCTTTCTTCATTGATAATGTTCTTGATATCCTCCCACAAGTCTTCTGGTTTTCGGTCATTGGTATTCAATGCATCAAATCTGTTCTTTAGATGCTCTCTAAATTCAGAAGGGATATATTCAAGATAATATTTTGGCTCTCTTGGACTTATTTTAATTGACTTCAAGTTGAACTTGCATATGAGCAGCTGATGGTCTGTTCCACAATCAGCTCCTGGTCTGGTTTTGGCTGAAGATATTGAGTTTCCACCACCTCTTGCCACAGATGTAGTCAATCTGATTCCTGTGTGTTCCATCTGGTGAAGTCCATGTGTAGAGCCACCGTTTGTGTTGTTGAAAGAATGTATTTGCAATGAACAAGTCCTTGGTCTTCCAAAATTCTACCATGCGTGTTCCAGCATTATTTCTGTCGCCAAGGCCAAATTATCCAACTACAGGTGATTCTTCTTTTTTTCTAACTTTTGTATTCCAGTCACCAATGATAATTAACAGACCCTGATTGCATGTTCTGTCAATTTCAGACAGCAGAAGTTGATAAAATTCTTCAATTTCCTCATCTTTGGCTTTGGTGGTTGGTGCATAAATTTGAATAATAGTCATATTAATGGGTCCTCCTTGTAGGCGTATGGATATTATCCTATCACTCAATTTGTATGCTAAGCAAATAATCCAAGAAACTGAACTGTAGGAATAAAAATGTGGCATCAGGATTGGTGGAATGCTCATTAACAACCTGAAATATGAAGACAACACAACTTTACTTGCTGAAAGTGAGGATGACTTGAAACGTTTACTGATGAAGATTGGAGACTACAGTCTGTAGTGTTGATTATAAGTCAATATAAAGAAAACGAAATTCCTCACAACTGGACCAATAAGCAGCACCACGATAAATAGAGAAAAGATTGAAGTTGTCAAAGATTTCATATTAGTTGGTTCTGCAATCAGCAGTATTGGAAGCAGCAGTCAAGACATCAGATGATGTATTACATTGGGCTAATTTGCTGCAGAAGTTGCCTTTCAAGTGCTGGAAAGCATAGATGTCTCCTTGAAAACTAAGGTGTGCCTAAGCCAAGCCATGTTATTTTCAATCGCCTCATATGCATGAGAGAGGTGGACAATAAAGAAGGAAGACCAAAGAAGCGTTGATGCTTTTGAGTTGTGGTATTGATGAAGAATACTGAAAGTACCATAAACTCAAACTCTCACTGCTGTCGAGTCAGATCTGACTCATAGAAACCCCTCCTTAGGTTTCTGAGGTGGTATCACTACGGAAGTAGATTGCCCAACCTTCCTTCCAAGGAATGGCTGGTGGATTTGAACCATGAGCCTTGTGGTTAACAGTCAAATGCCTTAAGCACTACACCACCAGACCCCCCAAAGAAGAACTAACAAATGTGTCCTGGAAGAAGTGCAGCTGGAATGTCCCTTGGAAGTGAGAATGGCCAAACTTTGTCTCACTCACTTTGTTCAAATTGTCAGAAGGGACCATTCCTTGGAGAAGGATATCTTGCTCAATAAAGTGGAGTGTCATTGAAAAAGGGGAAGGTTCTCAAAAAGATGGATTGACACAGTGGCTGCAACAATGGGCTCAGGTATAGCAAGGATCATGAGACTGGCACACGACTGGGTATTGTTTCATTCTGTTGTACATAAGGTCACTATGAGTCAGAGTTAACTGAATCACACCTAACAACAAGAATAACAATAATATTCAACAATATTCATAATTCTTCATAGTCCTGGGTAATATTTTATTTCATATTTAGTGGAATAATTAGGAGCCTCAGAATAGTTGGCAGGAAAAATGTGGATTATAGACTTAAACTATTGTTTTTTTTTTTTTGTAATTATATTCTGGAGTTATCCTGTTGTGTGTACACAGAATAACTAGTCCATTTTCATCCTTCACTGTGTTGAAGCCTCATCATGAGTGAGTTGATTTTAGTCTTGGCCAGATTAGTTGATTTGGCCAACAGAATGAAGCAGAGTAGCAACCTGTCAGTTATATTGTTAGATCTTAAGAGAACTTGCATTTATCTTCATGCATTTGTCCAATGATATGAGAATAATGTGCCCAGTTATTGGCTAGTGCTACATGGTTAATGTTATGAGAACACTGTGCACTAGTTTGCCCAATGATTCAGAGAATGAGAAGCACTCACGGCAGGGCAGTCTGCTCATAGACTTGTAATAAGAGATAGATCCATAGCTACTTCATACTGAAACAGCTGATTTCAGCCTACATCTCCCTTAAAATTCAGAAAACCCACAGGAGTAGAGAATAAAACATTATTTTAATCCATTGTGTTCTGGGATGGTTTTCTATCTCACATTTGAGAAATAAGTTAAGTGATACATAGAATAAAGCAGGTTATGGTAAATAAAATAAAAGATCATCAGGATTGATGTAAAAATGGTGCAAATTGGAATGCCATATTTGTCATTCAACTGCTAAATTAATTTAGGAAAATAATTTAAACTCTCTGTGTCTCCATGTTTCAATGAGAGGTAAACACATTGTTTAGAAGTCACTTCTATCTAGGGTCCTTTTCATGATAACCCATTAACTATCACCTGGTTCAAGCCCCTTGGAGATTCAAACTAAGCTGTAATTGTTGTCTAGTGTTAACTTTCCCATTCTCTATCATATTCTGGTAAATTCTGATGGATCTCCAGAATCCCATTTCAGTGTACAGTGATTTCCATCAATCTTTTAATTCAGTTTTAGGACCTAGGCTCATCTGCCTGTTTGATTTATTCTGTCTGTTGTATAACCATCCCAAAATTTGAATTCTACTGTGGCTGTATGATTAATTTGGGAATTTTGACTTCTACTTGTTACGATGCCAGTGAAGCTCTTCAGGTAATTTTTCCTATGAAAAATTATATATCAAATTGAGACTTACAAGTCAAGTTTAGAAACAATAACATTCACTTGATTTGGAAATAACCAGATTGAATATTAAATTAGTTCTGGATACCACAATTTGAATAGAACATACATAAACAAAATGGAACATTCAGGGGACAATGATCAGAGTAGTAAGGAAAATTAAATGTGTTATAGTAAATTACTAGGAGTGTGAGATAGCTTTTTTAAAAATATTTGAAAGGAATATAAAAGAATAATACATTTATGTAGTTGATCCTAGAAGGTGCTCTGGTGGTTCAGTGACTAAGCATTTGACTGATAACCCACCAGCTACTCCATGGAAGGAAGATGGAGAAATCTCCTTCTGTAAAGATATACCACATCAGTAGCCCAATGGGGGTCACTATGAGTTGAGAGGACTTGATGGCAGCAAGTTTTTTTTTTTTTGTTTAGAAAATAACTCTAACATCATGTATAGTGGTCCTATAAAGGTAACCCTAGCACCATGTAGTTTTCTAAAATGTAATTTTTAGAAAATTACAATAGTGATGTGCAGTTATTTAAGTGGTCTTTACTTTTTGTAACTGGTTCATTTCAAGGCAAGCAGATAAAATTGACCAAAATAAGTAAGTATATAACTTCAGGGACTTGAGGAAATACAGCAAAAGATCTATCATTCATATCATTGGAGTTCCTGAAGGAGGAGGAAAGAAGATGAAGCTGAGTGAGTACTAGTAACTACTATTATTCAAAATGCTGAGTAAACTTCAAACAGGATAATTCTAAGGAAATCCTCAGCATGATACATCATAAACTAGTGACAGCCATATAACTGGACCATCTCCAAATGTTTTTTGGAAACTAAATCATATACCTTTATTCACAAACTCTATGGGTCAAAGAGGAAGTCTCAAGATAAACAAACAAACAAACAAACAGATAAATATTATGGTAGGTAAGTGTGTATGTCAACTTGGCTGGGCCTGGTTGAGTGGCTGGGAAGTTGGATGTAGTATTCCCTATGATGAGACTGGTAATCATCTCCATGGTGGAATCTACTGTAAGCAGCTGAGTAGCTGCATTAGGGATGTGGTCTGCTTCCTGTATATAAGGAGAAGCCTTGGGGAATGGTCTCTAGCTTATGGCAAGCTTGAATTCTGCATGTAGCCGAGTCATTTTTCAGCAGCCCTCTATGCTCTGCCAGTCTTGGGAATTTCAATGGACTTGAATTAATGGCCTGCAGTGTGGCTTGGTAATATAGGGACCGTGCCTTGTTACTTGTCGACCTTGGGTTTGTCAGCCTCAACAGCCAGCAGCTGTCTGAATGAAGAAAAGCCACTAGCTTCAGTGGGCTGGGAGCAGGAGGCAGAGCTGAATCCCAAGGTTGGTGGACTTTCACCTACCCCCTAGAGCCTGGCACTTTGAACTCAGACTTAAAGCCTCCAAAACTGTAAGAGAATAAACCTGTTTGTTAAAGCCACCCCATTAGTGGTATATTCCTGTCAGAGTGGCACTAGGTAACCAGAACATATATCTTTAACTAAATAAAAATAAATCAAAATTTTCAAGACATAACTGAGACAATACTGGGAGGGAAATCTATAGCACTCAATGCATGTATTAGCAAAGAAGAAGAGACTCACATCAACAATGTAAGATCCCATCTCAAGAATCTAGAAAAATAGCAAACTAAAGCCAAAGTAAACAGAAGCACATAAATAATAGATAAGGTGAAGAATAAAATAAATTTTTAATAGTACAACTATAGAGAAATTCAATGAAACAAAGAGCAGACTCTTAAAAAGATCAATAAAATTCACAAAACTGTAGCAAAATTATAAAGAAAAAAGGACAGAAGATACAATTACTAATATTAGAAATAAAACAGGAGATATCACTACAGACCCTGCAGACAACACAAGAATAATAAGGGAACAACATGAATAAATCTATACTCACAGACCAGACAACTTAAACTAAATGGACCAATTTCTCAAAGAATACAAACCAAAGTACCACAACTCATGCAATATGAAACAGATAATGAAAATAGGCCTATAGCTATTAAAGAGATTGGTTTTGTAATCAAAAACTCCAGAAAAATAAATCTCCAGATCCAGAAGTTTTCAGTGGGGAGTTATAATAAATGTTGAATTAACACCAATCTGTTCTAGAAAATAGACAGGAGACATTGCAATTCATTTAATCAAAGTAGTTTTACCCTTATACCAAGACTAAAGACAGTACAAAAAAGAATACTGAAGAATACTGTTGTTATGTGCCATTGAGTTGGCTCCTACTCATAGTGATCCTTTATAGAACAGAATGAAATAAGGCCCACTCCTTTGCCTTCCTCACAATCCTTGTTATGCTTGACCCATTATGGCAGCCACTGGGTCAATTCATCTTGCTGAGGATATTTGCCTTTTTCACTGACCATCTACTTTATCTAGCTTGGTATCCTTCTCCAGGGAATGGTCTCTTTTGTCAACATGACCAAAGTAGGTGAGATGAAATCTGGCTGTTCTTGACTTTAAGAACCATACGGGCTGCACCTCTTACAGGACAGATTTGTTCATTCTTCTGGCAGTCCATGTTTTTTTTTCAGTACTCTTCACAAACAACACGATACAAAGGCATCAACACTTTTTCAGTCACAGATTATCTCCCATGAATATAAACAAAAATATCCTTAAAAAAAACAATAGCAAATATATTCAACAATGCATAAAAAGGGTCATTAATCAAGACTAAGTAGGTTTATTCCATGATAGACTACTCATGCAATGCTAACTTATGTAAGTCCATGTAGAAAATAATAATGATAAAAACTCTCATAAACAAACAAAAAAAAAAGGAGTAGAGGGGAAGTTTTTTCAACTGCACGAAGAGCATCTACAAAGTGTTTATAGCTAACATTATATCTAATGGTGAAACACTGATTTTTGTTAAAAATGGAAACAAGAGAATGATGTCTGCTCTCACTGTTAATATTCAAAAAAACACTGAAAATTCTATCTAGTCCAATAATAAAGAAAACAAAATGCATAAAGATCAGAAATGATGATATAAAAGTGTCCCTGTTGACAGATGATCATGGCTGCCAAGAAAATACCAAAGAATCCATCAAGAACACCTATAACTAATAATAACAAGCCATGCTAAAGTAAGTGGACATCCATATTAAAAATAATAGTAATAATAACCTCAACCTACATTTCATATCCTATACAAAAATCAGAACTAAATTCAGTGCAGACTTAATTTAAAAAGAAAAAAAATACATCTAATAAGTTCAGTCAAGTCACACATAGAAAATAAACACACAAAAATGAATTATATTTCTATATACTGGCAATGAACACAGGAGCTCTGGTGGCATAGTGTCTAAGGCATTTGACTGCTAACCAGAAGGCTGGCAGTTCAAACCCACCAGCCACTCCTTGGAAGGAAGATTGGGCAATCTAGTTGCATAGTGATATCGCCTCAGAAACCCAAGGAGGGGTCACTATGAGTCGGATCTGACTCGACGGCAGTTTGGTTTGGTTTCAGTTTGGCAATGAATGCAGAGACACTAAAATTAAAAAGATAATGCCATTTACAATCACTTAAAAATGATATACTTAATGTTCATCTATCATAACATATTCATGACTTTTATGATGAAAGCTGTATAAAATAATAAAAGTAATCAAATATCTACATTAATGAAGTGAAATTTGGAAGATTCAACATAGTGAAGATATCAATTCTCTCTAAATTAATATTCCTAACAAAATCTCAGCAAGATTTGTTGTACATATAAGCAAGATTACTCTAAAATTTATATAGAAATAAACTGGAATAGCGAAAACCATTTTGAAAAAAAAAAGTGGTGGAAGTCGATCTTTCAAGACTTAATATATAACTAAAGTAATAAAGTCTAGGTGGTACTGACATAGGAATAGACACATAGATCAATGGAACAGAAGAGAGAATTGAAAATTGGCCTACTAAAATATGTCCTACTCACTTTGGACAAAGGTGCAAAAGCAGTTCAATGGTGTTAAGATAGTCTTTCAACAAATGATTTGTTAGTTCTTTTAGCAGTCCTTGGTACTCTCAGTATTCTTCACCAGCACCACAACTCAAAAGCATCAATTCTTCTTCGGTCTTCCTTATTCGTTGTCCAGGTCTCACATGCATATGAAGCAGTTGAAAACACCATGATTTGTGTCAGGTGCACCTTAGTCCTCAAGGAAACATCTTTGCTCTTCTGCACTTGAAAGAGGTCTTTTGCAGCTACAAATCCAGCCAGACATTATCTGATATTTTGACTGTTGCTTCCATTGGCATTGATTGTACAACCAAGTAATATAAAGTCTTTGACAACTTCAATCTTTTTTTCATTTATTGTGCTTATTGGTCTAGTTGTGAGGATTTTTGTTTTCTTTATATTAGGTGTAATCCATACTTCAGATTGTATTCTTCAGTCTTCATAAGTAAGTGCTTCAAGTCATCCTCACTTTCAGCAAGCAAAATTGTGTCATCTGTGTATTGTAGGTTGTTAATGAGTCTTCCTCCAATCCTGATGACATATTCTTCTTCATATAATCCAGCTTCTCAGATTATTTGCTCAGCATACAGATTGAGTAAGTATGGTGAAAGCATACAACCTTGATGCACTCCTTTCTTGATTTTGAACTGTGCAGTATCCCCTTGTTCTGATTGAATGACAGCCTCCTGATCTACGGGCAGGTTCCTCATGAATACAATCAAGTGTTATCTATAATTTGTTAAGATCCACAAAATTGAATGCTTTTGCATAGTCAATAAAATATAAATAAAAACCTTTCTGGTATTCTTTGCTTTCATCTATGATCCATCAGACATCACCAATAATATCCCTCATTCCACATTTTCTTCTGAAGCCAACTTGCATTTCTGGAAGTCCTCTGTCAATATACTGCTGCAGTGCTTTTTGAATGATCTTCAGTAAGATTTACTTGTGTATGATATTGTTTGATAATTTTCACATTCTGTGGAATCACCTTTCTTTGGAATAGGTACAAATATGGATCTCTTCCCATCAGTTGGCAAGGTAGCTGTCTTCCAAATCGCTTTGCATAACTTTGTGAGTGCCTCCGGTGGGGCATCCATTTGTTGAAACATCTCAATGGGTATTCATTCCCTCAATTCCTGGAGTCTTGTTCTTCACCAGTCCCTGAAGTGCAGCTTCAACTTCTTCCTTCAATACCATTGGCTCTAGATCATATACCAACTCCTGAAATGGATGAACATCAACCAATTATTTTTGGTACAATGACTCTGTGTATTCTTTCCATCTTCTTTTGATGCTTCCTGTGTCATTCAATATTTTGTGCATAGAATCTTTCAATATTGCAACTCAAGGCTTAAATTTTTTCCTCAGTTCTTTCAGCTTAAGAATATAAACTTAATAGTCTATATTAGACAATTGATCTATATGCCCCATGAGATTATTCTACTAAGACTTCACACCCAGCTAACGAACTCTATTAGGTGTTTGGTTATATCTGGCAAACATCCATGATTCTGTGCCCTATGTGCTTTTATTATATGTACAAATATGAGTGAAATACTCACCAACATGGACATAAATATGGCTACAGTTAGACCTATAGATGCTCACATATATCTTCAAACAGACATATATGCATACGTATCTATCTATGTAACCATTTAATATATTGTTTGGCTGTTACTGCTGTTGTTCTAACACTTGTCTGGCAGTCTGTTGTACTTTGTCACATTGTGTTGGTGGGTTGTACCATCATACTGTGGATAAATGCTCAGCATTAGTCAAGCTGAAAGAACTGAAGAAACAATTCAATCATTTCATGACAATATATGAGGATTCTATGGGCAAAATATTAAATGATGCCAGAGGCATCAAATGAAAATAGAAGGAATAAGCAGAATCACTGTACCAAAAAAGATTTGGTTGCCATTCAACCATTTCAAGAGATAGTATATGATAAAGAACAGACAGTATTGAAGGACAAAGTCCAAGCTACATGGAAGGAATTGGTGAAAAACAGGTTCCAGTAATTGACAGAATACCCATTTAGATATTTCAAAACAACAGATGCAATGCTATAAGTGCTCACTTGTTTATGTCAAAAAATTTGAAAGACAACTATCTGGAACTGGAAGAGATTCATATTTGTGCCCCTTCCAAAGAAAGGTCATCCAACAGAATGCAGAAATTATAGATAAATATCATTAGTATCACAAGTAAAACTTTGCTGAAGATAATTCAAAAACAGTTTCATCAGTACATCTACAGGGAACTTTGAGGAATTCAAGGCAGATTCAGAAGAGGACATGGAATTAGGGATATAATTACTGATGTCAGATGGATCATGGCTGAAAGCAAATAATACCAGAAAGATGTTTACCTGTGTTTTATTGAGTATGCATAGGCATTTGACTCTGTGCATCATAACAAATTATAGATAACATGGCAAAGAATGGCAATGCCAGAACATGTAATTGTGTTCATAGGAAACCTGTATGCAGACCAATAAAAACTTGCTTGAATAGAACATGGGGATACTGCAAGACTTAAAGTCAGGGAAAAGTATGTATCAGGGTTGTATCCTTTCACCACACTTATTGAATCTATTGAAAAAATAACCTGAGAAACCAGACTATAAGAAGAAGAACATGACATCAAGATTAGCGGAAGGCTCATTAACAACTTATGATATGCAGATGACACAACCTTGCTTGATTAAAGTGAAGAAGACTTGAAGCACTTAGCGATGAAGATCAAAGACCGTAGTCTTCAGTGTGACATATACCTAAACATAAAACAAAAATTCTCACAACTGGACCAATAAGCAACATCACAATAAGTGGGGAAGTTATTGAAGTTGACTAAGATTTCATTTACCTGGATTCACAATCAATGCATGAAAACAGCAATCAAGAAATCAATGATGTGTTACATTGGGTCATCTACTGCAAATGACCCCTTTAAAGTTTTAAAAAGCAAAGATATCACTTTGAATACGAAAGTGTGCCTGGCTCAAGTCATGGTATTTTCAATCACCTCACATGCATGTGAAAGCTGGACAATGAATAAGGAAGACTGCAGAAGGATTGATTAATTTGAATTGTGATGTTGACTTAGAATACTGAAAATACCATGAACTGCCACAAGAATGAACAAATCTATCTTGGAAGAAGTGCGGCCACAATACTTCTTAGGAGTGAAAATGGCCAGACTTCAGTTCATCTACTTTGGTCATGTTGTCAGAAAGGAACAGTCTGTGAAGAAGGATATAATGCTTGGTAAAATAGAGAGTCAGTGAAAATGGGGAAGCCCCTCAATGAGATGGATTGACACAGTGACTGCAATGATGGACTCAAGTATAGCAAGGATTGTAAGGATGGATTAGGACCAGTGTTTTGTTCTGTTATACATTGTGCTGCTATGAGACAGAGCTGACTCAATGGCACATAACAACAACATCATCACCTTTTGTTGCCAATTTTTATATGGCATAGCATTTACCAATAATATCCCTTATTCTTGTGCATTTCTAAGTGTCATCCTTTACATTTGTTAAGTTGTGCTTACCTCCCTGACATTTTATATCGCCTTTCCCATCACTAAAAGTAACAAGAGTCTACTTTCTAGAAAGTGGTTCCCCTCCCTCTTTCTCTCATCGCTGGAAACCATCAAAGAATATCAATTTCTGTAGGTATACATATTTTTGTCATTTTATAACATTCAGTCATACAATGTTTGTTCTTTTGTGCTTTAGTTATTTAACTCAGAATAATGTTCTCCAGATTCAATCATGTTATAAGTTTCACAGGCTCCCCATTATGCTTTATAGTTGTGTAGTGTGCCTAAGGCACTTCACTGCTAACCAGAAGGCTGGCAGTTCAAACCCACCAGCCACTCCTTGGAAGGAAGGTTAAGCAATCTAATTTCATAGTGATATCTCCTGGGAAACCCAAGGAGAGGTTGTTGTGAGTCAGGTCCGACTCAATGGTATATAACAACAACAAGAACAGTATTTCATTTTATGTACATACAAGTACTTTTTATCCATTAAATCACTGATGGGCACTTAGGTTATTTCTGTCTTTTTCTATTGTGAATAATGATGTAATGAACATAGCTGTGCATATGTCACTTCATGGTACTGATCTTACATCTTTTGTTTATATACCCAGGAGTGAAATTGCTGGATCATAGATATTTCTATTTCTAGCTTTTTGAGAATGTGCCATACCATTTTCCATAGTGGTTGTATATTTTTATATGTCCATCAGTAGTGGATAAGGATTGTAAATACCTCACAACCTCACCAGCTTTTGTTGTTTTCTATTTTTTAATTGTGAGATCCTTATACAGTGATTTCATTGAAGTTTTTATTTGTATTTCTCTAATGGCTAATGATCACATGCTTTTTTTCATGTTTCTTGGCCACTTGAATGTTCTCTTTGGATAAGTTTTTGCTCATGTTTTTGTCTGTTTTTTAATTGTATTATCCGTCTTGTTGTTGTTGTTGAGGTATTGAAAATTTCTATTTATTTTTAGAAATCATATCCTCATCAGATGTATCATTCCAAAGACTTTTTCTCTATTTAATCTTGAGATACAATATTTGGTAAGTATTAGTTTTAGTAGGTCTAGTTATCTAATTTGTTGTCTATTACTCATGCATTTGTAGTTGTGTTTTGTAATCTATAAATGAGAATGATCAAGTCACATAGTTTGCCTCTATATTAGATATCAGCTTTCAGGAACTTTCTAGTTTAAGCTTTAACACTTAGGTCTTTGACCTAACATTTAGGTCTTTGAGTTTGTCTTTATATATAGTGTGAGGTATGGAACTGGTTTCATTTTTCTGCAAATGGATATACAATTTTGCCAGTATTATTTGCTAAAGAAATGGTTTCTTCCCCATTAAATGGAACTTGGTCCCTTGTCAAACATAAGATGCCCATAGATGGATGAATTTCTATTTTATTGGCCTATGCATCTGTTATTGAATCATTAACAAACTGCTTTCCTTACTGAGGCTCTATATGTTTTGAGATAAGAAAGTGTGATGTCTCCTACTTTGCTTTTCTTCAATATCTGTTTCTTTAATTGAGACCTTTTTCTTTCCTATATAATGTTGGTGATATGTTTTTCCATTTCACTACAGAATATCGCTGGACTTTGCAACAGGATTGCATTATATCTATAGATTGCTTTGGAAAATATTGGCATTTGCATAATGTTAAGTCTTCCATTCCAGGAGTGTGGAATTTTTTTTTTTTCCATTTTTCAAGGTCTCTTTTAGTTTCTTGTGGTAGTTTTTTTTTTAAATATATTTTTCATTGTATAAAGTTTTTACATCCTTGCTTAGGTTTATTTATAGATATGTTATCCATTTAAGGAGTATTGTAAATAGTTTTGTTTTATTAATTTCCTCTTTCCAGTTCACTTTGTTAATGTAAAAGAACTCAATTGATTTTTTGTGTATTGATCCAGCACCCTGCAACTTTGCAGAATCCTTCTATTAGACACAGTAGCTTTCTTGTAGAATCTCTGGGATTTTCAATGAACAAAATCATGTGCCCTCCAAATAGACATGTTTTAATTCTTGCTTTCCAATATGGATATACTTTATTTCTCAATCTTGCTTTATTACTTTGGTTAGTAATCCCAGTAAAATATTGAATAAGTATGGTGATAGTGGGTATCCTTGTTTCATTCTCTTTCTCAAGAGGAATGCTCTCTGGTTTAATAGAGCCTATGGAACCCCAGAGACTATGGTCCCTCGCTTCCCTTCAGGTCTGGAATTGAACCCACTCCTTTGGCTTCCAGCCAAACAAAAGATAGGCATATGAGCTGAACATTTACATTAGGTAGATACACTTCTTGGAGAGATTAATCACAGGAGAACAGAGGGCTGTGCATGCACAGGAAGACAGCTCAGCAGTCAGGAGTGCATGGGAGGAAAAGACACAGGGAAGAGGTAACCATTGGAAAGAAGTGAGAGGGGAGCTGTTGCATTGTGGGAAATTTCAGTCAATGTGATGTGTCAAAGTGCATAAGCATTGCTCTAAAGAAAATGAATTTGCTTGGTAAACATTTACTCAAATCACAATAAAACTTGAAAAACAAAAAAAGGAGGAATGCTCTCAGTCTTTCTCCTTAGAACTATGTTAGCTGTTGTTGTTGTTGTTGTTGTTATGTGCCATCGAGTCGGACCCGACTCATAGTGACCGCTCCTTGGGTTTCTGACGCAGTATCACTACGGAAGTAGATTGCCCCATCTTCCTTCCCAGGAGTGGCTGGTGGGTTTGAACCACCAACCTTCTGATTAGCATTCCAGTTTTGAATATATGCCCTTTTTCTCTGACCCTCCACTTTACCCAGCGTGATATTCTTCTGCAAGAATGATCCCTTCTGACAAAGTAGGTAAGACAAACTCTGACCATTCTCTCTTATAAGGAGCATTGTGGAGGCACTTCCTTAAGGACAGATTTATTCTCTCTTCTGACAGTCCATGGTACTTTCAGTATTCTTTGTGAACACCCCAATTCAAAGGCTTCATCTCTTCTTTGCTCTTCCCTAGTCACTGTCCAGCTTTCACATGCATATGAGGTGATTGAAAATACCATTATTTGAGTTAGGCTTTTAGTATCAGTGTAATGCTTGTTTCTTAGAATGAATTGTGGAGTAATTTCCTCCTTTTTTATGTTTTGGAAGAGTTTGAGCAGAATTAGTGTCATCTCTTCTTTGAATGTTTGGCCAAATTCCCAGTGGAGCTATCTGGGCCAGGGTTTTTTTGTTGTTGATATTTTTTTTGATGATGTAGTCAATCTCTCCTTTTGTTATAGGTCTGTTTAGATTTTCTACATCTATTTGTGTTAGCTTAGATAGGTAGTTTCTAGAAATTTCTTCTTAGTTTTCAAATTTGTTGGAATATTTTATTTCATATTATTCTATTATGATCCACTTTATCTCAGTTGGGTCTGTTGTAATGTCTCCAATTTCATTTCCTGTTTTGGTTATTTGTATCTTCATGTTTTCTTTTTGTTAGTTTAGCTAATGATTTGTCTATTTAACTGATAATTTAAAAGAACTAACTTCTAATGCTGTTAATTCTTTCTATTGTTTTTGCTGTTTTCTATTTCATTTATTTCTTCCCTGACCTTTATTATTTCCTTTTTGCCAGGCAATTTTGGTCTTCTTTTGCACTTCCTTTTCTATTTGTTACAGTACTCAGGTTAAATTACTAATTTTGAGTTTTTCTTCTTTTTTAAGGTAGGCAGTTAGTGCTTTAAATTCCCCTATGAGCATTGCTTTTGCTGTGTCCCAAAGGTTTTGGTATATTGTGTTTTCTTTCTCATTTAATTCCAAGTATTTTTTTTTTAATTTCACTTTTGAGTTTTTCCATGACTCTGGTAGCATAGTGCCTAAGGCACTTGACTGCTAACCAGAAGCCTGGCGGTTCAAACCCACCAGCCACTCCTCGGAAGGAAGATGGGGCAATCTACTTCTGTAGTGATGCTGCCTTGGAAACCCAAGGAGGGGTTGTTATGAGTCGGGTCCAACTCAATGGCACATAACAACAACAACAACAATATATTTTAAGTAATGTGTTATTTTGTTTCCATGTATTTATTTTCCTTGTTCTTCTTTTTATTAATTTCTAGTTTTCATGCTGTCAGAGAAGGTGCTTTGTATATATTCAATCTTTTAAAATGTGTTGAGGCTTGCTTTGTGGCCTAAAATGTGGTTTATTCTGGATAATGTCCCACATGTGTTAGAGAAGAATATGTATTGTTCTACTGTTGTGTGGTGTGTTCTATTTATGTCCATGAGGCCAAGTTGGTTAATAGTGTTGCATAGATCTTCTGCACCTTGGTTGATCTTTGTTCTAACTGTTCTGTCTATCATCTAAAGTGGTATTTTAAATTCTCATACTGTGATTGTAGGTCTGTATATTCCTCTCTTCATTTAGAATTTGTTTCACGAATTTTGAAGCTCTGGAATTGGGTGAATAAATATTTGTAATTGTTCTGTTTACTTGGTGAACTGAACATTTAATCATTATGCAGTATCATTTTTCTAACAGATTTTGTCTTAAAGTCTGTTTTTTCAGATATTTATATTGTAACTCTGTTTTTCTTCGGATCCTGTTTGCTTGGTTTATTCTTTTCCATCCTTTGATTTTCAACCTCCTTATTTATTTGTGTCTCAGATGTGTCTCTTGTTGCCAATATATTAATGGGCCTTTATTATTATTATTATTATTTTATCCATTCTCCTTCTTTCTGTCTCTTGACTGGAACATTTAACCAACTTACTTTCAGGGTGACTACCAATATGTTTGAATTACTGCTGTCATTTTGTTACAATTGCTTTTGTAGTGTTATTTTATTTTTTATTTTTTTTTTGTTCTTCTTTACTTTCTATGATGACTTTTTCTATATGGCTTTTATTTTTATTTTTTTAATTGTTGTTGTTTTTGTGTTTACTGAATTTTTTTTTCTTCTTGTTGGGTAGATTTATTATATTCCTTTATGATTACTCTGAAATTTACATCTATCATCCTAAGTTTAAAACAGTCTATTATCTTGGGAGCTCTGGTGGTGTAGTGCCTAAGGCATCTTGAGATTGTATTCCTTTCCATAGGGGAGTTTTATAAATACAACATTCTCCATTTTGCTTGGAAGTTGTCATTTACATCTTTATATATCTCTTTATATCTCTAGTTCACTTTCATCATTTTTGTAGGTTTTTATTTATTTATTTATTTTTTTTTTTTTTTACTTTTTTGAAGTCTTTACCTGGCTTGCTACATGGATGATACTACCGTGTGTCTTTATCTCGGTTATTGCCTGACACCTTTTGTTCCCTTTCAGAAGGAATACCTTTAAAATTCTGTGTATGGCTGGTCTGTTGGTTACAAAGTCCCTTAATTTCTGCTTTTCTGGGAATGTCCTAATTTCATTCATATTTTTGAAAGAAAGTCTTGCTGGATTTGTAATTCTTGGTTGGCAGTTTTTTTTTTTTTTTTCAGATATTTGAATATGTCATCACATTATCTTTTTGCCTGCATGGTCTCTGATGAAAAATCTGCACTTAGTCTTTTATATATAAAGAATAATTACATGAAGAACAACACAAAATTAGGATTGGAGCAAGACTCATTAACAACCTGCAAGTACAACCTGGCTTGCATCAAGCAAAGCGGATTTGAGCACTTGCCAATGAATATCAAAGACTAGATTTCAGTATGGATTATACCTCAAAATAAATAACACAAAAATTACCATAATTGGAACAATAAGCAGCATGATAAATGGAGAAAGCATTGAAGTTATCAAGGATTTCATGTTACTTAGATCCACAGTCAATGTCCATGGAACTAGCAGTAAAGAAATAATTGACTTACTTTATTGGACAAATCTGTTCCAAAAGACCTCTTTAAAGTGTAAAAAGGCAAAGATGTCACTTTCAAGATTAAGGTGCACCTGACCTAAGCCATGGTATGTTTAATTACCTCATTCATATGCATGTGGAAGCTGGTCAATGAATAAGGAAGATCAAAGAAGAATTTATGGATTTGTATTATGGTGTTGGCAAAGAACATTGAATATACAAGAAGAATGTACAAATCTGTCTTGGAAGAAGTACAGCCAGAATGCTCCTTGGAAGCAAGGATGGAGAGAGACTTTACCCCTCATACTCTGGACATGTTATTGGGAGAGATCAGTCCCTGGAGAAAGATATCATACTTGGTAAAGTAGTGGTCAGCAAAAAAGAGGAAGACTCTGGGACTGATTGACACAATGGCTGCAACAATGGTCTCAAGCATAGCAATGACTGTGAAGATAGTGCGGGGCTGAGCAGCGTTTCCTTCTGTGGTACATAGGGTCACTATGAGTTGGAACCTACTCAACAACGCCTAACAACAAAAATAATAGTATATACAATTTCTTATAGCCTTTGCATTTTCAAAACATTTTTTTTTTCTTTTTTAATAACACAGTAGCTTAACTCATCCTTCTTCGGAATTTTGCAAGTTCCATTATGGTTTCCAGTAGGTTTCTCTCTAGGAATATTTACAATATTAAAACTATATTTGTGTTTTATTTTAAAGTGAGAAATATGTGAATGCATCTATTCATAATTGAGAAAATTAATCCAAAGTTACAGGACATGAAAGTTAAGAAGAGGATGAGTCACCCCTAAGGTAAGCCTGTCAGTAATGAATTTTCCTTTGATTAATTTTTGGTATTTCCATGTTGTCAATACTTAAAAGTATTATTGGACACAGCTTTATATTTGATAGACTTTTTCAATAGCCATACATTTCAACAAAGCTTCATTGAAAACAACAATGGGAAATGCACCTGACATTATTTCACTTTCTAAAGATTCTCTAAAACTACCTCCATCATTCTTCACTACATTATGTGGCATATTGGAAGTCCTCCCTTCTTGTTTATATGTCGAGTTAGTATTTGAAAGCAGTTATCTTGTTTCTCATTTCATATCCTGACAGTTTGTACATGTTGTACACTTTTCATCTTGTCACATAAATCAATTTTCAATGTTCTTTAATTATTTCCCTCTAAATCTTCACTCAATGTTCTCCACTTAGCCTATGAATTTTTTATTACATGGTGTTCAAATTTAAATGCAGAATTAAAAATATGGTCTTATAAGAGTAGTGAAAACTATAGTTTTTATGAATGACTATATAATATAAAGCATCATAAATGGTTAGGGATGCAACGTAAAGAGAAAAAAAATCAAATGTAAATCATGTCTACAATTGACCTTTATATTGGTACATGACTCATTTTCATATTTTGTCCAAATAATTATTATTTTAATTTGTTCCCTGATATCTTGGTTTCTAATCCTATAAAATGTATTTAACTTATTGAGACTTAGTTCCAATTTCAGGAGCCCTGGCTGCACAGAGGTTAAAGTGTTTGGCTGGGAACCCAAAGGTCAGCAGTTAGAGCCCACTAGCTGCTCCATGAGAGAAAGATGTAGCAATCTGTTTCTGTAAATGTTTACAGTCTAGGAGATCCTATGGGGCAGGTCTAATCTGTCTTATAGGGTCACTATGAGTCAGATTCCAAGGTAGTGAGTTTGGTTTTGTTTACAGCCATGGGGAGGAGCTCTGGTGGTACAGTAGGTAAGAGCTTTGCTGTTTACTGAATGAATTGTTAGTAGTTCAAAACCACCAGTTCTTAGCCACCATTTACAAACCACCAATTCAAAGCCACTAGCCACTCCCACTATGAGCTGGAATCTATTCAATGGGAATGAGTTTGGTGTGTTTGGGTTTGTTTTTTAGATAGCCATAGGGAGAAGTAAGTGAGAACTGGACTTTAACAGTTTAATATACCAATATAAATATATTATAGTAAATATTTTCCAGTGACAGTCCCTTGCTTGGAACTATAGCCAATTGGAAAAGAACTTCTTGGATGCAGGGAAAATTCACAAATATGTGATCAGTATTATGACGAAGGACTCTGCACTTAAAAGGGGTTACAATTTGGGGTTTAATGCTCTACAGCCACCATTTTATAATTCTTCATAATTTTATATTTAAATTTGTGTTTCATAAGTGATGTCTGATGGGACATTTAAGTGTACTAGTGCCTAAAGCATTTGACTGTTAACCAGAATACTGGTAGTTCAAACCCATCAGCCACTCCTCTGAAGGAAGATTGGGCAATTACTTCCACAGAGATACCACCTTGGAAACCCAAGGAGGTGTTGCTATTAGTTGGATCCTACTCAACAGCAGTGAGTTTGATTTGGTTTTGGTAAGGAATTTCAATCTTCAGCTTGTGTGGGGTCCACCTCCTCACCACCTCCTCATATGCCTGGGACAGTTTATCTTGTCCCCAGTCTGCTCTACAATGCTGATACTCTCTGTCCTTAGAAAGGGCTAGGTCACTGGTTTGGGAGGATTTAGTACTGGGCTCCCAATTCCTATGATGTTCAGCACTTGTAAGGCAAGCAACTCCACCTCCAAGGAAATATGACATCAAATAGAACAATAAAAACACTGTGACAGGTCAACGGAGAGACCATGGAAGGGACAAATAATTAAGTAAATAAATAAAACTTTTTTCCTGATTTTTTAGTAAGGACCCACATTGTCATTTTGTCCTGAATTGGGCAAATTGTGTAGCTACTCTGTTCCAATTAATGCTCATCTCAATGGCAACCAATCAGCAACAGTCTCATCCTTCCACAGGTGACATCTACTAACCTATGCCTCAGAAAGTCCTCCAATCCCTGATTTCTGTTATTGAGCTGGTTGCCACAGAGTAGAACAGCTCCATTTGGGTTTCCTAGGCTGGAATCTTTACAGGAGTAGATTCCCAGGTCTTGTCTCCCATGTGGAGCAGATAATGGGTTCAAAATGCTCATATTTCAGTTAGCAGCAAAGAGCTTAATCATAGTAACACCAGGACCCATGAAAGAGTAATAATCTCCTCTTCTGGGAGTGACTGTGCCCAAGCAGCATAACATCATCTTATTAAAGTTTGCAATTAATTCAGCTTGTTGGGTTTTGTTTATTTTTAGTTGTTTGTTTCAGATACTGTGCAGTGATCTTAATCTTTCACAATAGCAACACTTGGCTGTAGGATAGCAAAGATTTACTTATTTGTTTCTAGTTCCTTGGACATTGAAAAAATTTTTTTTCAAGGAAAGGATAGTAGAAACAGCATTGATACTATCTTCTAAAATAATAATAATAAATCCCCTACATATTCTAGGTAAGAGCTTCATTATTAATTAAAAATTTTGCTTCCAGTATATAATTGTTACAGGCTTTGGAGTAAAAGTAAGAAAATTATTGTGAATTCATGGTTTACTGAAAACTTTTCCAATCAGGTTGTACCTACGTGGCTGCAAAAAGTAAGTGCTCAATAAATATTGAATTAATGTGGGAATTTATTAATTCAAGAATGCATTAATGAATAATTGAATGCTTTGCCCTATTCCAGCTGAAGTCATATTTCATTTAACATATTGCAAAAAGTGATCAGAACAAATGGAAAAAAAAATAATACAAAAAATCTGAGACAGACAAAATTTTATAGCATAGCATTGTGGTATAAAGAAAATGAAAATGTATTTGAACTTCGTAAACATGTAGGAAAGAACTCAGTCAATTGCAATGCATCATAAAATGTATACATGAAAGTGGAATTATAGCACTTATTGGAAATACAAGAAAAGGATAAAGAAGCACTATAACTAGTGACCCAAATAAATGTCCACCCTATCTTATGGTCTTGAGTTTACTGACTCATATTCATTCCTTAGGAGACAAGAAAGTATCCAGAAATGTCTTTGGCACCCATGCTATATGTTGGTAATGCATTATGTATACTGCTTTTTGAGAAAATAGTATACAATAAGGTAAATATTTAGATGATTTTATACAGAAAACCAATTTATATTTGCCTAAGAACCATTTATAAGCAGAGAGGGCAAAACTTGGTAATGTACATTAAAGTTTGTTTTGCCTCATCACTAATACAAAAAAGAAAATTCATTTTCACTAATTTATTAGAAAATAAGTGCTTATTTTGATGTAAGCTTCTAGAGTCCATATCTAAAAAAACTTGTCAGAACAGTGTTAACAATCCAGTGGTATGGTTTTATTGCTATGTCTCACCTAATATTTTCAGTAATGAAACTGCTTGAATCTAAGACATTATTATTGTTATAAAATATACAGCCTGTTGGTATAGGAGGTCTGAAGTCACTGATATCTATATTTCTTAGTAAGAGGAGCATTTTAGCACATAATAAAGAACATACAGATATATGTAACAATAGAAATTATAGATCCCTCCATTATTTTACATCTTTGTTCTCTACTCTGCCTAGATTTTTTTTTTAATCATCTGCTGAAATAAAAAGAAGGAAAGAAAGCTGAGGAAGGAAATTGCCATGAACAATAGTTAAAAGATTGGAAAACAAATATGTTTTCACATAATACCAGCCTTAGTTAAATTATGAATCATGGTTAGTCTTGAGTTTTATCACTCTTCTCATTGAATCTCAATTTCTGGAGTATAAAGCTTTGCATCATCTACTGCACTTTAGGATCATTTATCTTACACCTGCCCATAAGTAGAAGTTCTACCTTTAGAAGTACATTTTAAACCACTCTGTGATGATAACATTAAAAAAACGGAAGGTTCCTTGGAGCAATCAGCCCTGGGGCACTACAGGGGCAACATTCACATGAAGAAAACTGGACAGACAGGAGTGTGTAACAAAGAAGGGCACAGGGACGGGAATGATCACTGGGAAGGGAGAGGAGGAGAGTGGGTTAGGGTTGGAGATGGTAATCAGGGAGTGAAACCAAATGTATATGAACTGTTGAAAGTAAAATAAATTCTGCTCTGTAAATTTGCCCCTAAAGCACACACACACAAAAGGAAGGAAGGTTTCAGACAACTAGTATACGTAAGAGTTTCAAAGGCTGTTAATTACTGGTTTTTACTAATTTTTACAATAAAACTTATACAAAAAAAAATTATTTCCATTAAATGAATATATATTTAATAGGTACAACATGGAAATAAATGAATAAATTGTGAAGTGATCGTGGTGAACTGTATTTACCTATTTTATTAAAAATTTCCTGATATTTTTATATCAATCACAAAGGTTTTCTGTTCAATGTGTCATCTCCAGAGTCTTTAGGACAGACATCTGAAATCATTTTAAAAGTATATTGTACCACTCACTAACTAATACTATTTTCAGGTTAAAATTTATTTTTCTTCTGATTCATTATTTATATCAAGGACCTTTGGAAATAACCAGGAATAACAATGAAATAATGTGAAAGTAATTTTTGCCATGATTACAGAAACAATGGATTTTTTTTTACAACAACATAGAAATAGGAATGAAATTTCAGATTCAGCAGTACATTTCTGCCTGGCTGCTGTTAGAACTGATCCTGAGAACAAATAATTGATAATGATCAAGTAAGACTTCAAAACCCTAGAGAACAATAAGAAAAGCTGAGTAAATAACACACTTAAAAAAGATATGTTTTCTCTTTTACTAAGAAAAATTTATTCAAATGTCATTTTAAACATTTTACTGAGGACATTATATTTTATTTAAAATGAGGTTTTAGTGAACACCACTGCAATCTCATTCAAAAATGAGAAAAACAACCAGAATACAGACTCTCTGGTCTATCTTCATTAAGACAAAATGTTACTCTGTGAGTGAAAAAGAAAACCAAAATACTAGTTTCTTCTTATCCATATCTTTGAGTAGTTTAGAAAATCAGCTAACCACAGTGAAATTTGTAGAGACAAATTTTAGAAATGTATGCACTTCACTCTGCGTTTTCTATACTGCGTTGACACTGGAAAAAAAAATTCCACTGAGCTATGAATCAACTTCAACAGGATAAATGGGCCAGTATGACAATTGCACAGGTAGCAAAAAATGCTTGGGACAATCAAAGAATGCTGAGGGAGGATGAATCAGTTCCAGCACACTGAGTTGCTTCTGCTGGGGAAGAGTATGGTATTTCACTTCTTAAGAATTGATTTGCTGGAGGAGCATAAAGAGAATAACTTGTCTGGCTGCAGTGCAGAGTGGCATGTTTTTGAAGTTTCCATTTTCTGTTGTTCTTGTAGTTAGGTGCCTTCGAGTCGTTTCTGACTCATAGCGACCTCATGCACAGCAGAATGAAACACTGCCCAGTCCCACGCCAGCTCCATGATCCCTGCTATACTTGAGCCCGTCATCGCAACCACCTTGTCAATCCATCTCATAGAAGGCCTCCACCTTTTTCGTCCACCCTCCACCCTACCAAACGTGACATCCTTCTCCAGGGAATGATCCCTTCCGACAACATGACCAAAACAGATGAGACAAACTCTGGCCATTCTTGCTTCCAAGGAGCATTCTGGCTGCACTTCCTCCAGGACAGATCTGTTAGTTCTTTTAGCAGTCCATGGTACATTCAGCAATCTTCACCAGCACCACAACTCAAAAACATCAACTCTTCTTCGGTCTTCCTTATTCATTGTCCAGCTCTCACATGCATATGAGGCGATTGGAAATATCATGGCTTGTGTCAGGCGCACCTTAGTCCCCAAAGAGATATCCTTGCTCCTCAGCACTTGAAACAGTTCCTTTGCGGTTGACATGCCCAGAGCTACACCTCATCTAATGTCGTGACTGCTGCTTCCATTGGCATTGATTGTAGAATGAAGCAACATGAATTCTTTGACAACCTCAATCTTCTCTCCATTTATTGTGATGCTGCTCATTGGTCCAGTTGTGAGGATTTTTGTTTTCTTTAGATTGAGACGTAATCCATACTGCAGACTGAATTCTTCAAATTTCATCAGTAAGTACCTCAAGTCATCCTCACTTTCAGCAAGCAAAGTTGATCGTCTGTGTATCTCAGGTTGTTAATGATTTTTCCTCCAATCCTGATGCCACATTTTTCTTCATATAGTCCAGATTTTCAGATTATTTGCTCAGCATATAGATTGAATAAGTATGGGGAAAGGATACAACCCTGATACATTCCCTTCCTGATTTTAAACCACGTGATGTCCCCTTGTTCCATTCAAACGACAGCCTCCTGGTCAAGGTACAGGTTCCTCATGAGTACAATCAAGTGCTTGGTAATTCCCATTCTTCTCAATGTCATCCATAATTTGTCATGATCCACACAATCAAATGCCTTTGCATAGTCAATAAAACACAAGTAAACATCTTTCTGGTATTCTTTGCCTTGAGCCAAGATCCATCTGACAACAGCTATGATATCCCTTGTTCCACATCCTCTTCTGAATCCAGCTTGCACCTCTGGAAGTTCTCTGTCAATATACTGCTGCAACCATTTTTGAATTATCTTTAGTAAGATCTTACTTGCGTGTGATATTCATGATATTGTTCTATAATTTCCACATTTCTTTCTTTCTTTGGAATGGGTACAAATATGGATCTCTTCTAGTCAGTTGGCCAGGTAGCTGTCTTCCAAATCTATTGGCATAACCCAGTGAGTGCCTTCAATAGGGCATCCATTTGTTGAAATATCTCAATGGGTATGCCATCAATTCCCGGAGCCTTGTTCTTTGCCAATTCTTTCATTGCAGCTTTGACTTCCTCCTTCAGTACCATTGGTTCTAGATCATATGACATTGCCTGAAATGGATGAAGATTGACCAGTTCTTTTTGGTACAGTCATTCTGTGTATTCCTGCCATCTTCTCTTGATGTTTCCTGCATCATTCAATATTTTGTCCATAGAATCTCTCAATATTGCAAATTGAGGCTTAAATTTTTTCTTCAATTCTTTCAGCTTGAGAAGTGCTGAGCATATTCTTCCCTTTTGGATTTCAAACTTCAGTTTTATGCACATTTCATTACAGTAATTGGTTTTGTCTGCTCAAGCTGCTCTTTGAAATATTCTGTTCAGCTTTTTTATCTTGTCATTTCTTCCATTGGCTTTAGCTACTCTCTGCTCAAGGGCAAGTTTCAGAGTCTCTTCTGTCATCCATTTTGCTCTTCTATTCTTTTCTCATCTTTTTAGTCATCTCTTGCTTTCTTCATGTATAATGTTCTTGATATCTTCCCACAATTCTTCTGGTTTTCAGTCGTTGGTGGTCAATGCATCAAATCTATTCTTTAGATGATCTCTAAATTCAGGAGGGCTATATTCAAGATCATATTTTTTCTCTCTTGGACTTTTTTTTAATTGTCTTTAACTTCAAATTGAACTTGCATATGAGCAGTTGATGGTCTGTTCCACAATCAGCTCCTGGCCTGGTTTTGGCTGAAGATTTTGTGACCTCTTGTCACAGATGTAGTCAATCTGATTCCTGTGTGTTCCATCTGGGGAAGTCCACGTGTAGCGCCACTGTTTGTGTTGTTGAATAAAAGGTCTTTGCAATGAACAAGTTGTTGGTCTTGCACAATTCTACCATGCAAGTTCCAGCATTATTTCTGTCACCAAGGCCAAATTTTCTAACTACCAGTGATTCTTCTGTTTTCAACTTTTGCATTCCAGTCACCAGTGATAATTAACAAATCCTGATGACATGCTCAGTCAATTTCAGACTGAAGAAGTTGGTAAAAATCTTTAATTTCCTCATCTTTGGCTTAGGTGGTTGGTTCACAAATTTGAATAATAGTTGTATTAATGGGTCTTCCTTGTAGGCATATGGATATTATCCTATCACTGACAGCATTGTACTTCAGGACAGATCTTGAAACATCCTTTGTGATGATGAATGCCATGGCATTCCTCTTCAAACTGTCATTCCCAGCATAGTAGATCACATGGTTGTCTGACACAAAATGGCCAAAACCAGTCCATTTCAGCTCACTAATGCCAAGGATATCAATCTTTATACATTCCATTTCTTTTTTGACAACTTCCAATTTTCCTAGATTCATACTTCATCCATTCCATGTTCTGATGATTAATGGATGTCTGCAGCTGTTTCTCTTCAATTTGAGTGGTGCCACATCAGCAAATGGAAGTCTCAAAAGTGTTACCTTATCCATAGGAGTAAGGCTGGGTTTACTCAGATGATGCAGCTCTTTCCTAGTCCTATTTTGAGAGTCTTCTAACCTAACCGGACTATTCACAATGTTGCACAATAATATATCAAGCAGTGTTTCTTTGCTATTCATAAGGTTTTCCCTGGCCAATTCTTTGAGAAGTGGATGGCCTCTTCCTTCTTCTTGGTCTGTCTCAGTCTGTAAACCGGGCTGATGCCTGTGCACCATGTGCATCTCACTGGGTTTGAAACACCAGTGGCTCAGCCTCAAAACTCACATCAACATGTCACCATGGTAGGCCAAACCGACAGACAAGTCTGTCTCCCTGTTGGAAACCTCTCGTACCACCCTTACCTGGGTCCCTGTGGCTGACTCCTCCTCTGTCCGGATTCCTGGGCCTTTTAATCCCCTTTCTCCTGCTCTCCCGGCCTGCTGTTTGCTGTTGGCAAAATATTTTTTGTTTCAGCCAACAGGGGCTATCAGAGGTTGTCACAGAAAAGACCGTTGCAGCCATCTTAAGTAACATCACAGAATTTTCAATAAATTTAAAATAAATTTATTTCAGTCATCTACATTTTAAAAATAACACCTTATACAGAATTCTCAGGATGAGACCAAGAGGCTCCATGTTTGCTCATAATATCTTCAACTGATTGGTTGAGGCCAACTCTCATTATGAAAAGTAGTCTCAATTTCATAGACCATCTGCTTTACCAAGCATGATTTTAAAAAAAGAGGAAGAACCTCAGTAAGATTGATTGACACTGACTTTGAACCAGTTCAGTCAGATTCAATCTACTGCTGAGAGAATTTGTATTTGTAGCCCAAACACACTGAATCAGAGTCTACATTGTAATCCTCAAGTGATTCTGACAAATCCCCAGGTGACACTTATGTATACATAGGGATTTTGTTAAAATATAGATTCTGAGTTGGTATATCTGGAGTGGAAATGTAAATTATCAGCAGGGGGTTGAACCAGAATGAACTGGTTCAAAGCCCTGGCTCAATCAGCAACAATTGTGAGGATAGCACAGGACCAGCTGGCATGTTGTTCTATTATGCATAGGATCACTATGGAGTAAAATCTACTTGATGACACCTAAAGACAACAACAATTTGCCACCTTGAGTCCAACTAAATCATGTAATTACTTAGTAATAGTAATGAGACTAGTGTTTTACCAAACAAGTTGGCATCATAACCTAGCAATGCTGACACATAAAATAAGCCATTACAGCAGGTTTTCATGTGTGTAACTACAGGATTGAGGTGAGTTAGAACATATATGCAGTTTATCCAAGTGGTTCAGAACGTCCATCCAAGAATCAAATGTGCAGACACCATTTCTGGCTGTCTTTGTTATGAGTATCCTCATTATAATATAATGACAAAATAAGTTGCAAATAAACAATTGAGATTACGATAGGGTGACAGATAGTACATGGAGTAGTTCTTACTATGCTTGATATGTGAAATTACAGTGGCTTGGTTATAGGTGATAACTTAAGGAAAGTTGCTGTAGTTTCATCCTAACAAACTTCACATGCACTGTATATTGTTGCCTCACTACTGGCATAAGCATAAAACCCAAAAATCCAACTCACTGCCATCAAGTGGATTCCAACTCATAGCAACCCCCTTTGGATTTCCGAAGTGGTAAATCTTTACAGAAGTAGAGTGCCCAGCCTTTCTTCTGCAGAGCAGCTGGAGGGTTTGAACTACAGCCTTCTGGTTAGCAGTCAAATGCCTTAAGCATAGTACGTGTATATATCCCATAAACGAAGTATCATTGTGGCTTCACTTTTCTACATGGAGCCATTGCTAAACAGGCAGAAGATCCAGGCCTGGGTGTTTAAAAAAAAAAAAAAAATTCCCCAGGTGACTACTGTGAAGATTTTTGAGCTACTCACTGTCGTAGCTGCTTGCTCCCTTTCTTGATTTTCCTCAGTCATCTTGCCACCAAGGAGGATTATTAATGATAATAATAATATGTTAATAACAACTATAACAAGAATAAACTTGTTAGTAATAGTACATAGCACTCCATATAGATTATTTCTATAAGGCTCAAAGTATAATGTACAGAACAATTATATGATATCCCTACTACTATTATCCACTTTGTAAAACAAGTAAACTAAGAGTCAGAAATGGTAAAAAATATGCCCCAGGTCACAGAGCTAATAATTGGTGGAGGTTTAAAAGTAATGATAAAAAAATGCATGGGTATTAGATATTTAAGTAGTAATAATAGCATGACTTGATATTTTATGGTAGGAGGCAAAGTACAATTTTCTTTATATCCTGTAACTGGGTTATATAGGTAGTTTTCTATTCTGTCTAAATGCATTACTGATTTTGGTTAAAGTCACACTGAAGCAAAGCTAAGATGGAGAAAATAGGCTTTCTTCATAAGATACTAGAAAATAATATGCCTCAATTTCTAGTAAGTAATCTACTATGTATATACCAAAAGTTTGCCATTGTCTCATATTTTGTATGTTCCAAGCTGTCTCATAGCGACATAGATATGGCCTCAGGCTTTCAAGAGCTATGGGGGGTTGAGAAATCCTTGTTCTACAGCAGAGCATGTTTGTTAATGTTTTTACAAGTGCACATAAACAAACATTCACTTGGCCATTTGTTTGGCTTATCATTTACTATTTTCAGTAAATAAACAGTTTGCAACTCTGACCAATATAAGCTTAGATTCATGTAGCAACAACCTGGCCCAGTTGGATTTCTATGCTGAGAACAAAATCAGGAAGAGGGAAAATTAGAATTTGGCTGACAAATACCAGTACATTTGGGGGCTTTAATCAGTGGGCAAGATAAATGAATTGAAAACACAGGAAAATCCATCATTTTAGAAAGCATGCTTTTTAGAATTTGTTCACATTTATCGAGATGGGATTATTGTGCTGGCTAATTCCAAGTTACAGCTTATCTTCTCAGGATTACTTCTGACCATAGTTTTGGATGCTTACAGAAGAAGTTCAATTATACAGGAATTAAATTAAACCATAAAGCAAGACATCCAACTTGTTCTTATAGTTTCTGAATTTATATTTTTGTTCTGCTTTTCTCAATTTTTCATCCATAGTTCCTAGAGGATAGTTTCAGATTGGTTCTGTTTGAAGATCGTAACATATAGGAAAATAGCTTAAAAGTTATGTAAATACAAAGTCTTCCTATTATTGATTTCTTACTTCAGAAAACAGACTCTTTTAAAACTAGAAATGTGACTCTGGTTGTTCCCACCCTCAAAAAGACAGTGAAATTATTTTTTTCCTTTTTTTTTTTTTTTGCAATCAATATAAAAAAACACTGTTTCCTCAATGACAATAAAGAACAACATTCACTCAGATATATCATTCCTTTAATGATTCTGATGGAATTTAATTGGAAATTATCATCTCAAATATATTGATTTGCCCAATAGGGTCATCAACCTTACGTTTCTGATAGGCTCTCACCCAAAAAACTAACAAACAAACAAAAAAAACTCACAAAGAACCAAAAAAAATCTCCACTGCCATTGAGTTGATTCCAACTCATAGCAATCCCCATAGGATTTCCAAGGCTGAAATCTTTATGGACACAGATTGTCCCATCTTACTTCCATGGAGCAGCTGGTGGGTTGGAACAGCCAACCTCTTGGTTAGCAGCCAAATGCCTTACCACAGTGCTCCTTAATGAGCTCTTATAGAGCTCTGTTTTTACGAAATAGTTGATCAAAGAAGAGCCTTGGGAAATAGATGACAGTGGTTCAAGAAAGGATCATATTTTACTAAAAACTTCAGTAAATAACATCATGACACTGAGCTCAATATACATTACTAAAATTAAAATTGCTTCTACAGAGAAAGGTGCCTTTTAACTCAATCAGTCAATAGCATATGATTCAGATCACATGTGAAAATTTTCAGGTTAAAAGAAAGCTATAAAAAGTGACAGAGATATAAAGTTGAATAGCAATAGCATTTAGGACAGAAAAACATAGGCAGTAGAATTCTGTATGTTTGCATATGAAGAGTGATTTTAAAGAGTGATGTTGGAGAAGGACAAAAGGAGAAGTGTGGATAAAAAATTCAACTTGTTATCTACGGTTTTATTTTCCCCAAACTCATAAGAATAGTTACAGATATTGGCAATGCTGTTTTATGTATCTACCACATTAAGTGGTGAATCAAGCTGTTATTTACTCACTACTGATGTAGGCTGATACCTCAAGAGTCTATTTCTGCACTGCTCCTCTGATTTTGAACACAAAACTAAATTCTCTAGACATGTAGGGATGAATATTACAGTTGTTGATAAAAGAACACAAGTGTATGTTTCACACACTAATAAAAGTGTTGCTCTGACGAGAACATATACCACAAATGGGATGGCCTTAATTAGCAGGAGTTTATTCTTACAATTTGGAGGCATTAAGTCCAAGTTCAAAGTGCCAGGCTCTAGGGGCTGGGTGAATGACCCTCAGCCTTGGGCTTCAGCTCTGCCTCCTGCTCCTGGGCCCACTGAAGCTAGAGGCTTTTCTTTACTCAGATAGCTGCTGGCTGCTGAGACTGCCAAGCCCAAGGTTGACAAGTAAAGTGGCACAGTCTCAATTTTGCCAAACCACATGGCAGGCCATTAATTCAAGTCCATTGTAAGTCCCAAGGTCAGCAGAGCATGGCAAGCTGCTGAACAACAATATGGCTACATGCAGGGTCCAAGATTGCCATCAGCTAGAGACCATTCCCCAAGGCTTCAGCTTATACACAGTAAGCAGATCACATTCCCTAAGGCAGCTACTCAGCTGTTCTCAGTAGATTCCACCATGGAGTTGATTACCAGTCTCATCATGGGGAATACCACATCCAGCTGCCGAGCCACTCAACCAGACCCAACAAAGTTAACACACAAACTGAACTACCACAGAAAGTTACATACTCAATCTGCTAAGCACACAGCTAAACATTTACCACACAATGTATATATTAGGTATTTCTTGTCACCAATAATAATTTTAAAATTGTTGCTTTGCCAATATAATAAATTGTTGTTGTTGTTGTTGTTATGTGCCATTGAGTCGGACCCAACTCATAGTGACCCCTCCTTGGGTTTCCAAGGCAGTATCACTATGGAAGTAGATTGCCCCATCTTCCTTCCGAGGAGTGGCTGGTGGGTTTGAACCACCAGTCTTCTGGTTAGTAGTCAAGTGCCTTAGGCACTATGCTACCAGAGCTCCAGAGAACTGCTGTACAGAAAATTAATTCTTCTTTCAGTATCATTGGTTCTTGATCATATGCCACCTCTTGAAATACATGAACATCCACCAATTCTTTTTAGTACAATGACTCTGTGTATTCCTTCCATCTTCTTTTGATGTTTCCTGCATCATTCAACATTTTATCCATAGAATCTTTTAATATTGCAACTCGAGACTTAAATTTTTTCTTCAGTACTTTCAGCTTGAGGAATGCTGAGTATATTCTTCCCTTTTGGTTTTATAACTGTAGGTCTTTGCACATTTCATTACAATAATTGGCTTTGTCTTGTCAAGAAGTTTCTTTGAAATCTTCTGATCAGCTCTTTTATCTGGTCATTTCTTCCATTTTCTTTAGCTACTCTCCATCCTAGGGCAAGTTTCAGAGTCTCTTCTGACATTCATTTCAGTCTTTTCTTCCTCTCTTGTCTTTTTAATGACCTCTTGCGTTCTTCATGGATGATGATCTTGATGTCATCCCATAATTCCTCTGGTTTTTGGTCATTGCTGTTCAATGCATCAAATCTATTACTTAAATGGTCTCTAAATTCAGGAAGGATATTATCAAGGTCATAATTTGGCTCTCATGGACTTGTTTTAATTGTCATCATTTCAAATTGAATGCATATGAGCAGTTACTGGCCTTGCTTTGGCTGAAGATAATGAGATTTTCATCCCCTCTTTCTTTTCTGTGTACTCCATATGGCAAAGTCCATGTGTATAGCCACTATTTGTAGTGTTGAAAAAAGGTACTTGTAATGAATAATTAGTCTTGCAAAATTCTATCATGCAATCTCCAGCATCATTTCTGTCACCAAAGCCATATTTTCCAACTACCAGTAACTCTTCTTTGTTTCCAACTTTTACAATCCAGTCATCAGTGATAATAAACACATCTGGATTGCATGTTCAGTCAATTTCAGACTGCAAAAGTTGGTAGAAACCTTCAATTTCCTCATCTTTGGCTTTGGTGGTTGGTGAGTAAATTTGAATAATAGTCATATTAACTGATCTTCCTTGTAGGCATGTGGATATTATCCTATCATTGACAGCACTGTACTTTAGGATAGAGCTTAAAACATTCTTTGTGATGATGAATGCCATGCCATTCCTCTTCAGTTTGTCATTCCTGACAAAGCAGAACATATAGTTGTCTGATTCAAAATGACCAAAAACAATCCATTTCAGCTCACTAATGCCTAGGATATTGATCTTTATGAGTTCCATTTCACTTTTGACAACTTCCAATTTTCCTACATTCATACTTCGTGCATTCTGTGTTCTGATTATCATGGATGTTTTCATCTGTTTCTACTTATTTGGAGTCATGCCACATCACAATGGAAGTCTCAAAAGTTTTACTCTATCCATATCATGAAGGTTGTCTCTACTCTGAGGAGTCAGCACTTTCCCAGTCAAATTTTGAGTGCCTTCTGATCTGATGGTTTCATCTTCTAGAACTATATTGGACAATGTTTCAGGGTTGTTCATAAAGTTTTCCAGTAATGTATCAGGCCTTGTTTCACAGCTATTCATAAGGTTTTCACTGGCCAGTTCTTTGAGAAGTGGATGACCTATTTCTTCTTCCAAGTTTGTCTGAGTTCAGAAGCTTTGCTAAACCTCTTCACCATGGGTAACCCTGCTGGAATTTTGCAATATAGTGGCATAGCCTCCACCCTCACAGCAACATGTAAGCCACCACAGGACAAAAAAACTGACAGACAAGTTTGTCTCCCTTAGTTGTTCCTAACCCCTCTGCACCTGCCTACCTAAAGGCCCTTACTTGATATAGAGCCCCATCCAAGAAAAAAGCAGCCTCCAAGCCTCTAGCCTACCTACTCAGTCCCTGGCTTTAATGACAGGACACACCCAAATGAAAAGCAGCCTCCCAGCCCCGGGCCTGCCTACCTCAGGCCCCTGCCTTAATATAAGCCACACCTAAAGAAAAAGCAGCCTATCAAACTCCTGGCCTACCTACCTCAGGTATAACATCACGACTGTCTCTGCTTGCAGATAATATAATCCTATACATAGAAAAGCCCAGAGACTCAACAAGAACACTAGTAGAACTTGTAGAATGATTCACCAGTGGCAGAGTATAAGATCAACATAACAGAATGAGTTGAATTCTTCTATAGTAACAAAGAAAACTCTGAAAAGGAAATCAATAAAATAGTACCATTTACAATAATGACTCAAATGATGAAGTACTTAGGAATAAATCTGACAAGAAAAGAGCTATGTAAGGAAAACTACAGAACACTACTATAAGAAACCAAAACAGACATACATAAATGACAAAATATAGCACCCTCATGTTGTTGTTGTTGTTGTTATGTGCCGTTGAGTCAGACTCAACTCATAGCAACTCCTCCTTGGGTTTCCAAGGCAGTGTCACTACGGAAGTAGATTGCCCAATCTTCCTTCTGAGGAGTGGCTGTTGTGTTTGAACAGCCAGCCTTCTGGTTATCAGTCAAGTGCCTCATAGAAAGACTTAACATTCTGAAAATATCAATACTACCCAAATTAAACTGCAGATATAATGCAATTCCAATCAAGATTTAATCATCATTCTTTAACAACATGGAAAAAAATAATCAACTTTATATAGAAAGGAACCAAACCAAAAAACCAAACACTGCCATCAAGTCAATCCTGACTCATAGCAACCCCTCCTTGGGTTTCGGAGGTGGTATTTCTATGGAAGTAGATTGCCCAGTCTTCCTTCTGAGGAATGGCTGGTGGGTTTGAACCATCAGCCTTCTTGTTAGCATTCAAGTGCATTAGGTACTGTGCTACTAGAGCTCCCATAGAAAGGAAAGAGACTCCCAATAAGTGAAATGATACTAAAGAAGAACAAAGTAGGAGGCTGCACACTTCCTGATCTCAAAATCTACTATATAGCCACAGTAGACAAAACAGCTGCACTGGTACAAGAGACACATAGACCAATGGAACAGAATTGAGAACCAAAAAATAAATACAACCACCTTTCATCTATAAGTTTGTCATACCATAGTGGCATGGGTGTTGCTGTGATGCTATGTCAAATATCACTTGGATCACCCAGTGTGGACAGGTTTCATCAGAGCTTCTAGAGGAAGACAGACTAAAAAGAAGAAAAAGACTATTCAATTCAGAAAAAAAAAAAAAAAAGCCAAAATTAACCCTATGAATAGGAGTAAAACATTGTTTGATGTACTGCTAGAAGAAGAGCCACATGGAATAGAAGACACTCATACTAAGACTGTAGAAGAGCAGCCTCTTCAAAGTAGAAGCAAACTTAATGAAGTGTATGCAGTAATGCATTTGCGACCCTCATGTGTTGATGAAGCATGACTCAAAATTAGAAGAAACAGGTGCAATCATCATCCATTAATAATCAGAATGTGGAATGTATGAAGTAGGAATCTAGGAAAATTGGAAGCTGTCAAAAATGAAATGAAAACACAAAGATCAAAATCCTAGGCAGTGTTGTTGTTGTTGTTATGTGCCGTCGAGTCGGCCCCGACTCATAGCCACCCCTCCTTGGGTTTCCGAGGCAGTATCACTACGGAAGTAGGATTGCCCAACCTTCCTTCCGAGGAGTGGCTGGTGGGTTTGACGCCAGCCTTCTGGTTAGCAGTCAAGTGCTTTAGCCACTATGCTACCAGAGCTCCTAGGCATCAGTGAACTGAAATAGACTGGTATTGGACATTTCGAATCAGACAATCATACATTTTACCATTTCAGGAATGGTAAATTGAATAGGAATGGCATCACTTTAATCATCATACAGAATATTTTAAGATCTATCCTGAAGGAGCTCTGGTGATGTAGTGTCTACAGGATTTTACTGATAACCAGAAGTCTGGAGGTTCAAACCCACCAGCCAATCCTCGGAAGGAAGATTGGGCAATCTACTTCTGTAGAGATACCACCTCAGAAGCCCAAAGTGGGGCCGCTATGAGTTGAATCAACTCAATGGCATTGATTTTTTTTTTTTTTTAATCTCAAAGTACAATGCTGTCAATAAAATAATATTCATAGACCTAAAAGACTAATAATACTACTGTCATTCAAATTTATTTGCCAATCAATAAAGCCAACAATGAAATTGAAGATCTTTACCAACTTCTGCAGTCTGAAATTGAACAAACATGCAATCAAGATGCTTTAATAGTCATTGGTTATTAGAATGTGAAAGGTGAAAACAAAGAAGTATCAGTATTGGAAAATATAGTCATGGTAACAGAAATGATGCCATAGATTGCATGATAGAATTTTGCAAGACCAATGGCTTGTTCATTGAAAATACCTTTTTTAAACAAAATAAATGGGGAGTATACACCTGGATCTTACCAGATGGAATACACAGAAATCAAATCGACTACTGGAGAAATCTAGCTCGATGGCACTTAACAAAAAGAAAATGTCTAACTCAAGATCAAGGAGATTTTCTAATTTTTCTTCTAAGTGTTTTAGGTCTATGATCTTTTTTAAATTAATTTTTGTGTATGGTATAAAGACAGTGTCTAATTTCATCATGTTTGCATACAGATATTCAGTTGTGCCAACACTATTTGTTGAAAAGATTCATGTTCCTTTGTCATGTGATTGTTAACTCCTCCCATCAATTTAAAATTTATTTTCTCATTTCTTACATCTGTGACATTGTTGTTTTTGTGAGAGAGGTTTTGTGGTAGTTAAAGTTGTGTCACTTTGGCTGGGCCATGGTTTTGACTGACTGAACAGCTGGTTGCAGTTATTCTCCAAGATGAGATTGAATGTGGTGTAATCAAGTCCATGGTGGAATCTGCTATGAGCAGCTGAGTAGCTGCTTTTGGGGTTCAACCTGGTTCCAGTAAATAAGTTAAAGCTTTGGGAAAGGTATGGAGCTTTTTGCCATGCTTGGATCCTGCATTTAGCTGAGACTTCATTTAGCAGCCTGCCATGTTGCCTGACAATCTTGGGACTGTTTCTGGACTTGAAATAGTGACCTGACATGATGATTAATGATCTTGGGACTGGGTCATTTTACTTATTGACCTTGGATCTGTCAGCCTCAGCAGCCAGCAGCTGCCTGAGTTCAGAGAAGCCTCCAGCTCCACTGGGCAGGACGCAATAGGCAGAGCTGAAGTCCAAGGTCAAGAGACCTTCACCCAGGTCCTACAGCTGGCACTTTGAACTTGGACTTCTAGCCTCCTGAACTGTAAGAGATTAAATTCATATTTGTTATAGACATCCATTTCTGGTTTGTCTGTTATAGCAGCAATAGAGGACCAATATAGCTGCTCACTGAAATCTTCATGTGCATTACAGAAGATGTTTCTGGACTTTCCATTTTACAGTAACTTTTTTTTTTTTTTCACTCAGGTTGTTTCCTTCTTTTTGCTACTGTGAATAATGTTGTGATAAATATGGGTGTGCATGTATCTATTTCTGTCACCCTTCTTATATCTCTAAGATATATACCTTAGAGTATATAGTTATATAGTAGTAGGGTTGTTGGATCATACCATATTTCTATTTTAACTTTTCAGTGAAACACCATACTGTTTTCCAAGGTTGTTGCACTATTTTACAGTTCTACCTACAGCTTATAAATGTTCCAATCTCTCTATATCCATGCCAGCATTTATTTATTTATTATTACTATTATTTAATCTTGCTATTAAAGCTGTGGTAAGATGATATTTTATTGTTGTTTTGATATGTATCTCTCTAATGGCTGAAGATAATGATAATTTCATCATATATTTATTGGCCTCCTGAATGTGTTCTTTGGTCAAGTGTCTGCTCATGTCCTTTGTACATTTTTAAATTGGATTGTTTGGTTTTTGTTGTTGAGATGTCGAAGTCTCCTATAAATATTAGACCCTTGTTTGATACATCAATGCTAAAAATATTTTTCTAGTCTGTAGTTTCTGTTTTCACTCTTTTGGTAGGGTCTGTTGATGTTCATAAATGTTTAATTTTTAGGAAGTCCCTGTTATCTAGTTTGTCTTCTGCCCTTTGTGTTTTTAGTTATTTTTGATAGTGTATTTCCATGAATTAGGGATCCTACATCTTTTCCTATTTTTACATTGAAAGTTTTTATGATTTTAGAATTTACATTTAGATTTTTTACTAATCTTGAATTAGTTTTGGTATATGGTGAGAGATATGGACGTAGTTTCATTTTTCTGCAAATAGATACGTTTGTCAGCATGATTTGTTAAAAAGATAATCTCTTGTACCATTTCATGAGTTTCAACCCTTTTTCAAAAATCAGCAGTCCATGTCGTTGTTCTGTTAGGTGCCATGAGTTCATTACCACACATAGTGAGCCATATACAATAGAACAAAACACTGCCCAGTATGACATTCTAAGAATAGTTATCATGCTTAGAAACATTATTGCACCCACTGTGTCAGTCCATCTTATGGAGGATACTCTCCTTTATCACTGGACCTCTACTTTTTCAAGCATGATATACTCTTCCAGACACTAGTCCCTTCTGACAACATGAACAAAGTACAACAGTGGAAGCTTGGTCATTCTTGCTTCTAAGGAGCATTCCAGTTGCACTTCCTCCAAGACACATTAGTTTGTCCTTCTAGTAGTCCATAGTTTATTCAATATTCTTTGCCAAGACTATAATTCAAATTCATCTGTTCTGTGGTGTTCTTCATTCATTGTACAGCTTTCATTCATGGTATAGCACATGAGGCAATTGAAAAGACAATACTTTGGGTCATCAGTGTCTTAGTTTTCAAAGTGACATCTTTTCTCTTTAATATTTTGTAGAGGTCTTTTCCAATAGATTTGACCAATGTAATATGTTGCTTTACTTCTTGAATGATGCATCCATAGGCATTGATTGTGGACTCAAGACCACTTCAACATTTTCCCCATTAATCATGATGTTATTTATTTATTTATTTATTTTTGTCTTCTTTACATTGAGCTGTAATCCACACTGAAGTCTTTGATTTTCATGAGTAAGTGCTTCAAGTCTTTTTCACTTACAGCAGGCAAGGTTGTATAATCTGCATAAAACAGGTTGCAAGTAGTCTTCCTGCAATCCTGATGCCACTTTTTTCTTCAAATAGTCCACCTTCTTGGATTATTTGCTTAGCAAACAGATTGAATAAATATGGTGGAAGAATACAACCCTGATGAACATAATTCCTGATTTTAAACCACACATTGTCCCCTTATTCTGTTCAAATAACTGCCTCTTGGTCTATGGACAGTTTCCTTATAAGCACAATTAAGTGTTCAGGAATTCCAATTCTTTACAATGTTATCCATAATTTGTTATGATCCACACATTCAAATGCCTTTGCATAATCAATAAAACACAGGTAAACAAACACTTTTCTGGTTTTCTTTGTTTTCAGTGAAGATCCATCAGATATCAGAAATGATATTCCTCATTCCATGCCCTCTTCTTAATCTGGCTTGAATTTCTGACAATTCCCTGTTGATGTAATGTGGTAAGTTTTTGAATTATTTTAGCAAAATTGCCTGGCAATTTCCCCATTCTGTTGCATTGTTTTTCTTTGAAATGGACACAACTATGGATCTCTTTCAGTCAGTTGGCCAGGTAGCTGTCTTCCAAATTTGTTGTCATAAACTATTGTCCACTTTTAACATTGCATCTGTTTGTCAAAACATCTCAATGGATATTCCATCAATTCCTGGAGCCTTGTTTATAAAAAAATTCCTTCAGTGAAGTTTGAAATTCTTCCTTTGATACTATTGGTTCTTGATCATATGCTGTTTCCAGAAATGGTTGAACGCTGACCAATTATTTTTGGTACAATGTCTCTGTGTATTCCTTCCATCTTCTTTAGATACTTCCTGCATCGTTCAAAATTATGCCCATTAAATCCTTCAGCATTGCAACCTGAGGTTTGAATTTTTTCTTCTGTTTCTTCACCCTGAGAAATGCTGAGCATATTCTTCTCCTTTGACTTCTAACTCCAGGCTTTTGCAGGTTTATTTATGATACTTTACTTTGTCATTATTTACCAACTCTCTGTTCAAGAACAAGTTTCAGAGTCTGCATCTATTTTTGCCTTTTCTTTCTTTCTTTCTTGAATTTTTAATGATCTTTTGTTTTCTTCATTTGTGCTCTTGATGTTATCCCACAACTTATCTGATTTTAAGTCATTGGTGTTCAATGCATCATAATTATTCTTCAGATGGTTTCTAAATTCAGGGGGGATATCAGTGTCTAAGGTATGTGACTGCTGACTAGAAGGTTGGTGTTTCAAACCCACCAACCACTACATGAAAGCAAAACTAAGCAATGTACTTCCATAAAGATTTACTGTCTCAGAAACCCAGTGGGTTCACTGTGAGCTGGAATCGACTTGATAACAGTGGGTTTGGTTTTGGTTTGGATACTCAAGGTTATACTTTGATTCTCATGGACTTGTTTTAATTGTCTTCAGCTTCAACTTGAACTTTGATATGAGCAATTAATAATCTTTTTCATAGTCTGTCTTTGCCTTGTTCTGACTGATAATATTGAGCTTCTCCATTGTCTCTTTCTACTAAGGTAGTCAATTTGATTTCTGTGTATTCCATCTGGTGAGACCCAGGTATATAATCATCATTTATGTTGTTTAAAAAATGTTTTTTTCAATAAATAATAATAATAATAATAATAAAGGCAGGATTAGCTATATTCATTTCAAGCAATGCATACTTCAGAAAAAATATCAGCAATAACCAAAAAAAAAAAAGAAACTCACTGCTGTTGAGTCAGATCCAACTCATAGCAACCCATACTTGGGTTTCCAAAGCAAATGATAAAGGGGACAATTCTCCAAAAAGACAAAACAATACTTATGGTATCTACATCTAACCACAAACCATTAAAATATTTGAGGTAAAACTGATAAAACTGCCAGGAATAATAGACAAATGCACTATGATAATTGAAGACATCAATATCACTCTTTCCATAATTAATAGATCCATAGGCAAAAAATCAATAAAGATTTATTTCACCTGAATAACACTGCTACACTTGAGGATAATTCTTGAAACATTCTTATTGGTAATGAATGCAATGCCATTCTTCTTCAGTTTGTCATTTAGTAGATACACAATTGTCTGATCCAAAATGGCCAATATCAGTTCCATTCCAGCTTCCTAATGCCCAGGATATTGATCTTTATGCTTTCCATTTCATTTTTGAGAACTTACAATTTTCTTGCATTCCTACTTCATGCATTCCATGTTCTGATTATTATTGGATTTTTCAGCTGTTTCCTCCCATTTTGAGCCATGCCCCATCAGCAAATGAAAGTCCTGAAAGTTTTATTCCATCCACATCATTAAGGTTGAATTTATTTAAGGAAGTAACTCTTCTCCAGTCATATTTTGAGTGCCTTCCACCTGAAGGGCTCATCTTCTGGCATTATATCAGACAGTGTTTCAGGGCTATTCATAAAGTTTTCCAGTAATATATCAGACAGTGTTTCACTGCTACTCATAAGGTTTTCACTGGCCAATTCTTTGAGAAGTGGATGGCCCCTTATTTCTTCAAGATCTATTACAAAGGAATGTACTTCCAGTGATAGGAAAATATCCATATTCCTACAAGGAAGGCCAATTAATACTATTATTCAAATTTATGCATCAACCACTAAAGCAAAAGATGAGGAAATTGAAGATTTTCACAACTTTCTGCACTGTAAAAACGACCAAACATGCAATCAAGAGGTGTTGATCATTACTGGGAACCAGAATGAGAAAAATGGAAAAAAAGAAGAATCAATGCTAGTTGAAAGATATGTCTTTGGTGATAGAAATGATGCAGGAGATTATGTGATAGAATTTTGTAAGACCAATGATTTATCACTGCAAATACCTTTGTTCAACAACATAAATGGTGTTATACACATGGACCTTGCCAGATGGGATAAACAGTAATCAGATTAACTACATCTGTGGAAAGAGACAATGGAGAATCACAGTATCTTCAGTCAAAACAAGGCCAGGAGCTGTCTGTGGAACAGACCATTAATCACTCATATGCAAGTTCAAGTTGAAGCTGAAGACAATTAAAAGAATGCCACAAGAACCAAAATATGACTTTGATTATCATTCACTCATTCATTGTCCTCGAGTTGTTTCTGACTCACAGTGAACCCTCCTTGGGTTTCCAAGGCAGTATCTCTACGGAAGTAGATTGCCCAATCTTCCTTCCAAGGATTGGCTGGTGGGTTTGAACTGCAAGCCTTCTGGTTAGCAGTCAAATGCCTTAGGAGTGATGCCGCCAGTGCTCCTAAGTGCACCAAACCCAAGCCATGATGTGTTCCATCACCTCATATGCATGTGAAAGCTGGCCATTGAATAAGGAAGATGGAAAAAGAGTTGATACTTTTGAGTTGTGGTGTTGGTGGGGAATATTAAAAGTACCATGGATTGCCAGAAGAACTAACAAATCTGTCCAGAAGGAAGTGCAGCTGGAATTCTCCTTGGAAGCAAGGATGGCCAGACTTCATCTCAATTACTTTGGTCATTGTTACCAACCTGCATATTGGAGGTTGTTAATGAGTCTTCCATACATACTGATGTCACATTCTTCATAGAGTCCAGCTTCTTGGATTATTTGCTCATTGTTCAGATTGAAGTTAACTCAATTACTTTTGGTCATGTTGTCAGTAGGGACTATTCCCTGGAGGAGTTCAGCTTGGTAAAGTGGAGGGTCAGCAAAAAAAGGGGAAGATTCTCAAAAAGATGGATTTGACACAGTGGATGTAATGATGGGCTCAGGTATTGCAAAGATTGTGAGAATGGCACGTGACCAGGCAGTGCTTTGTTCTGTTTTACATAGGGTCCTTATGCACCTAAAAAACATAGCAACAGCACTGTTAGTCAGTTTTATCTAACTGACATTTATATATCACAGCAGAATACATATTCTTCCCAAGCTCACATAGAAAATTCGTAAGATAGTCCATATTCTGTAGTGTAAACAATAATTTACCAAGTTCAAGAGTAGATGTCTTATAACATATGCTTCCAGACCACAATGGAATTCAACCAGAAAACAAAAACAGAAAGATAGCTAGAAAATCCTCAAAAAATTGAATGTGAAACAAACACTTCTAAGTAATACGTGGGTCAAAGAAAGAATATCAAAGAAATCTTAAAATATTTTTAACTAAATGAAATATAACATTTCAAAATTTATGTTAGTTGTTGTTATTTGCCTCCAAGTCGGACCTGACTCATAGCGACCCCTCCTTGGGTTTCCAAGGCAGTATCACTACGGAAGTGGATTGCCCATCTTCCTTCTGAGGAGTGGCTGGTAGGTTTGAACC